>NC_138859.1:47011845-47124345 GCF_965183815.1 Platalea leucorodia
ACATACACCCTCCCAGGTGGGAGGAAGCAATGATTAAACTAGTAACACCACATCTTCCTATAACAATTCATTCCTCCCACATGGAAGGGCAATTACCATCTTGTTATGAAACTGAATCAACTAATTATTCAAAGCAGTTACATTTTTCTGGCACCCCCTACAAAACAAAAGAAACAATAAACAACGAGAAATGCAAACACAATCATTCAAACAAAATTGTACACAGCACACAAAAGTGTAAAAAGCAAAACCCAGCACGGCAAAAACCGACCTCGTCCAAAGCACCAAACTAGCCGACACAGTCCTCCCGGATGACAGAGAAGGTCCTCCAGAGCATAGAGATGAGCCAGAAAGTCCTCCCCGATGAGAAAGACTGTCCTTCAGACCATAGAGCTGCAAGGAGAAGTCCTCCCGGAGTATAGAGCGGCTCCGCAGACCATCGAGATGACAGCGAAAGTCGACCCAGACGATAGAGAAGGTCGTCCAGAGCATAGAGATGAAACCAGAGGTCCCCTGGATGATCCAGAAGGTCGCCGAGCGCCTCGAGATTAAACTGGCGGTCCCAGCCGGCGCATGCGCGGTGCGCCGGGGGCGGGCATGGGGCGGTGGGCGGAGGTTCCCCGCGCGGAGCGGAGCGGCGCGGTCGTTGGGCTGCGGCTGCAGGCAGCGAGGAGGTGAGCGGGGAAAGCCCCGAGGAGGACGGCGGTGCCTGCGGGGGAGCGGCCGGGCCGGCGGGAGGCACGGAGCGGGGAAGGTGCGGTGCCGTGTGGGAGCCGGCGGGCGGAGCTTCCTGGAGCCGGTCGGGGCCGGGGGTGCCGCGCCGCTCCGCTCGGGGGCCGGGCGGCGGGGGGGGCGCCGAGCCGAGCCGCGCCGCTCCGGGGCCTGGCGGCGGGGGGGGGGCCGCGCCGCTCCGGGGCCTGGCGACGGGGGGGAGCCGCGCCGCTCCGGGGCCTGGCGGCGGGGGGGGGGCCGGGCGGCGGGGGGGGGGCGGCGCCGCTCCGGGGCCGGGCGGCGGGGGGGGGAGCCGTGCCTCTCCGGGGCCGGGCGGCGAGGGGGCGCTGAGCCGCGCCGCTCCGGGGCCGGGCGCCGAGCCGCGCCGCTCCGGGGCCGGGCGGCGGGGGGGCGCTGAGCCGCGCCGCTCCGGGGCCGGGCGGCGGGGAGGCGCCGCGCCGAGCCGCTCCGGGGCCGGGCGCCGAGCCGCGCCGCTCCGGGGCCGGGCGGCGGGGAGGCGCCGAGCCGCTCCGGGGCCGGACGCCGAGCCGCGCCGCTCCGGGGCCGTGCGGCGGGGAGGCGCCGCGCCGAGCCGCGCCGCTCCGGGGCCGGGCGGCGGGGGGGGGGGGCCGCGCCGCTCCGGGGCCGGGCGCCGAGCCGCGCCGCTCCGGGCGGCGGGGAGGCGCCGCGCCGCGCCGCGCCGCTCCGGGGCCGGGCGGCGGGGAGGTGCTGCGCCGCGCCGCTCCGGGGCCGGGCGGCGGGGGGCACCGCGCCGCTTCGGGGCCGGGCGGCGGGGGTCGGCGGGTCGGCGCCGGTGGTGGGAGGCCGGCCGGAGCCGGTGGCGGGGGCTGCCCGGAGCCGTGCTGGGGGCTCGGCGGGGCTTCCACGTGCGGCGATGGCGTGGGGAACGGTGTCCCCGCAGGGTCAAAAGCAGGGAGGGCTGCATCTCGCGGCATCTTGGAGCCCGGGGCTTTTGGTCGGCCACGTTGGTTCCCCGGGCCATGCCGGGAGGTGTAGTTTCTATGGTCGTGGCTGCCAGGCAAACCGCTTCTCTTTTTGCCTCCTCCTTTCCAGTGTCACCTTCTGCGTCCCATGCAGAAAATCCTGCGTGCTTGATTCCGCTCGCTGCTCAGGTAATGGCGCGTCTGGGGCTGCGGGAGCGGGGAGAAACACTTGCCGGTTCAAGGACGCCACGGGTGCGCCACATCAAAGCCAGAGGAAAGGCAAATCTGCTGCCCGTGCAGAAAAGCCGAGGACAAACTGCAGGTAAGAGAGCGCACCTCGTTCCTGCAGTGCTCCCTTGGGAGTTACGGATGTTTGCCTTCCAGGCAAAAGAACAGACTTTGCTCTAGGAGAAATGAAGAGCTGCCTGTTCCCTTCTTTAGGCTCCGGTGTTTCACTTCTGGTTGGTCGTGCTAATTGGATGGGCGAGCTGGAAATAGCCTTTTGTTTTGATACGCAGAAGTCAATTGTTAGTAATACGCGGTGTCAGTAGAGTTCATTTTTGAGCACCCAGGTGCCAGTGGAAACGTAAGGAATGAAGCTCGATGGGAACTGATACTTAAATTTAGTTTTCCGTGATTTTTCTTTGCCGTACGGGCGTGGATGGCACGGTGTCCTGTGGCTCGGTCCACGTTCTGTTCCGTGGAGCCTTCGGTCTAGGACTTTGAAGTAAGGAAGTTTGTCCTTCCAGAAAAGGGCTAGTCGCTCCTAGGATTGAGGTGTGGACTTGCAGAGTCTCTTAGGCACGTGCTCGGAATTGGAGGCGAATTTCACTTGATGTTGCTGCTGTTTGTCTTCACTTTCCTTCCTTCCCCCACGGCTCCATCAGGAGCGGGATCTCTGAATCATCATTTTGTTTTCAGTCTCAAACACGTTTTTTTACCCAAGGAGGTGCTACGTTTAGAAGTTAATGAGTTTTGTCACAAACGCGTCGGTCGATGCGATTGCGTTGCGATTGTTAAAACCTGCAAAATAACACCAGTCTTACGGATCTGGCCTATTTCTTCCGAACACGGATTCGTCCCGTGCAAATCGGGATACAGGTCGTCTGCGCTTCGTGCTGAGACAGGGATGAGCTCCCAAAGGCAAAAAATACAAGGTCGTGGGGGTTGGTTTTGTTTGTATTTGGGGGCGGGGGGGGTAGATTTAAAAGAAAAAAAAGAGCGCAGTGTTGACTGGTGGCAGCCTGCAGGGCTCTTTTGCTGCCCGACCTCTCCTTTTCCTCTCTTGAACTCCTCTTTCGTGGCTGTAATTGTCGTTTGGAGAAGTTCAGAAGAGCGGTTCAGTGACTTGCCTGGGTCCGTGTGCCAGTAATACCGGGAAGGGAAGCGCTTGAACCGGTAGCAAATCAAGTTGGCTACAAGCAGAGGTTCTGAAGGAAGAACAACGATAACGGGAAGCGAATAGCAAGTTCCCAAAAAATGGGCGCGTGTCAAACGCATCCGAGTTTTACGGCCAAATGTTGTTTGGCAACATGTTCCAAACGGCTATTTTTTCCTTCCCTCGGTTGTAGTCTTTGCAAAACTTCACAAAACCAGGAAGCTTGGGACTCCTACCCAGCTTTATGCTACGGGTTTTTTTTTTTTCCTCTCTCAGCAGAGCGTCAGCTGCCGCCGTTTCACCGTGGTCGCCCTTTCTTCTGCCGTGAAAGTGCAAGACGGACGGAAAGGCTCCATAGCGGTCTGCGAGTACAAGGTACGTCCGCGATGCGTGTCCGCGTTTTTCCTAAGGCGCTTGTAGTACGGACTTCAAAGTTAACGTCAAGAATGTGCCGGCTCTCCTTCCTTCTGTAGTTTTTCTAGGAACTGTTTTAAGGCAGATACTAAAAGTCAAAGAAGGTCTGCGCTGGAGCGTGTTAACGCCTGTGCAGAATCGGCTTCCCTCCGTTTATTTTGCCTTCCCGAAAGCGCAATCTTGTGTTTCTGTGCGCTTACTAGGAAAGGATATCAGGAAAACAATTTTATCCTAAAAGAGGAAAGACAATGTTTGTGAGAGTTCAGGCGTTCGGAAGAAACAGGCTTTGTTTTTGTCATAAAAGCTGTGTGCTTTTTCAGTCAATAAGTTTTTAAAATATCTTACAGTAGGTCTCGAAAAGCTTACTGCGATACTAGCGTCCGTACTAAAAGCGATCAAGGTCCAAGGAGAGACGTGGGCAAAAGAGGAGGAATCGGCGTCGCTTTCCCGAGAAGCATTGCCAGCCTTGTAAGTAGCGACAGCGAGTCCTGACGTGGTTTCGGTGAGTTACTGCTTCGGCAGCATCCTTTTTTCTTAACCTACAGCGTGTGATTTCTTACTTCAGCTGGAAAGAGATTTTCCAGAATGGAAATCTTTCTCATTCAAAGAAGTTGTGTTTTATGAGCTCCCCATCAGAGTGGGGATCTTCAGAGATGATGCGCTTGGCAGTGGAAGTCAGCAGCAGCAAGACTTTCCACTCTCTTAAAAAAAAGAAAAAAAAAGAAAAAAAAAAAAAAAGTCCGTTTGCTTCCAAAGACCCGAGCACAACACGTCTTCCAGAAGTTGATGGCATCGCTGGTTCTCAGTTGCAACAGCCGAGATGTCATCAACACGCGTTCCTCTGCGTGCTTCGGCGCAGCCAAAAGCGTTAGCAAATCTGCCGGTCCTTTTTGGTAGCCTTACGCGTTGCAGCCCCGGGGATTGGATTCTGCCCCCAAAGTAAAACCGTATGGGGGATCTCTTCTGTCATGGATTTTTCTCTCCTAGATGTAACTTTAGGAAAAAAAAGTTAAAATTGGATCTACAAACTGCCTTGCGTTGTTTCAGCTGTAACTGCCAACTAGCTGTGGCGTACAATTGCTTAGGTGTGTTTAAGCAGTTAGGTATTTGTTCTGAACGTTGACCAGGAGAGGCAACTGAACGTTACGGGGTGTTTTCCCCCCCGCTCTTTTGACGGAGTGCTCTGAAGTACTTTCTGTCTGGCTTTCAAGGGTGCGTTTCCCTGGCAGTTCAGCAGCATCTCTCTTGGGCGGCGCGGCTGGCCAGATGTCGCTCCTAATGACGTAAGGCGCAAAAAACCCCTGGTCAAATGATGACTGCGTATCTTGGAGACAGATAATCTACTGGTATCGATTCACAGCTGTGCAAGTTAAATTAACGCCAAAGGAAAATCCAGTCCTTCTCCAGCAGAAGTATTTTTATTGGATGTTTATAAACACACGCACAGCTTTTTTAGTATGAAGCGAATTGCTGCGATTTGTCCTTTGCTTTTCCTTTTCCCCTCGAAAGCGTTACGCTTCGCTTCCAGCTTTGTCGACCGAGCCAGCAAGATGTGCAGCAGCAGCTGCGAGGGCCGTAGCTGTTGCGGCGGACCTGTAAGCGTAGATTCTGATTGCGGTACGCCCTCGTCCTGCAGCCTCGCAGGGTCGTCTCCCTGCAGCCGTGCCGTAAGGAAGGGGTGAGACGTTTTCCAACGCCGGCAAGAGCGTGTGCTTGTATGCGAAGAACATGTTCGGAATCGTACCGGTTAGTCTTAATGCTGATGGGAAGCGTTCAGGTCGCTCTAGCTTTTAAAGGATGTCTTGTATTTGGAGCTGACCTGCTTACCTCGAATCCTCCTTGAGCTCAACTGCTCTCCTCTCCCTTGCTCTGACTGAATTCCTGTACTCGCTGCTGTGCTATTTTTTTCACATGCTGAAATATCGCTTGGGCTTTTTGTTTTTCAGGTGTCTTGTTGCAAGCGTCTCGTGATGCTCGCTAGGTACCCCCCGGCCCAGGTTGGCCTGCCTGTCGTGAAGCGTCCCGAGGGTAAGGGGCCGGCCCCGTGCCTGGAGGCTCCCGGCTCTGTCTCCGGCGGGTGCCCCGCGGGTGCGGCAGCGAGGGCTGCGTGGTGGGGCGAGTCCCGGGCCAAGAGGGAGCGGGGAGGTTCGTTGCCCCGGGGAGCCCGTCCCAGCGCGGGAACGGAGGGGGAGCACGGCAGAGCAGAGCCTGAGCGAGAGGTGCGGCACCGTCCCCCGGCAGGCTCCCCCCGCGGCGTGGGGCAGCCGCCGGCTTGCGGGCCGGGGGCCGGGGGGGGCTGCAGCCGTTTGGGGGGGCTGCCCCCATTTTATTTTTCTGGCGGAGCTCCCCTTTTTGGGGGGGCGCCTACATATGTAAATGGCATTATTAAAGTAGCTGTTTTCCTTGTTCTGTGCCTTTTTGGGGGGGGTGATTAAAAAGTGTGGAGGGGCCTGGGGGGTGATGATGTCATTTGGGGCCCCCCAACGTCACGGGGGGCGGGGGCGTGATGATGAAACAGAGGAGCAGGTGAGTGGGGGATGAAGGTGTCACGGGGAGGTTTCCCCCCAGAGAAGGGGGGTCACAGTCCCAAAACGCCTGAAAACTCGTGTGTGTGTGTGATTAACCATGTGAAGAACTGGAAATACGGGTGCGAGGCATTGCAGTAGAGAAAAATCTCTCGCCTTTATATATATATATTGAAAAATAATATTCGTTTTTATGTGTGTGTATATATATATGTAAAAGGATTTCAAAATACAAACCTGTACCTGCTATGTTATAGAAATTATTAAAAAATCTCAATGGAGATAGATAGGGTTTTAAAATAAAAAAGAACTTGTCTCTATGTTAAGAAATAAAGGAGTTTAAAATGCAAAAAGAGATGATGTAGGTGAAGGAATTTAAACCAGAAGTCAGTCTGGATAGGTAGAAGTACCTACGCTTACCCTGTGTCACCGAGTAAGCCTAAGTAGGTATCCCGTGTAATCGAAGTAAAGGTTCTATGGAAGTGTAAACAGATAACTAAGTCTAAAGAGGTAGGATTGTAAGTAGATACCGAAGTCTAAAGAGAGAAGTCGAAGATATCAAAGTGTCAAAATATGCAAGTCCAAGAGCAAAATATCCAATATCCAAGAGCAACACAGTTTGGGGCTCCCAGGAAAGCTGAATCCGCCTGGATTTGTGCAGCTGGAAAGCAAGCACAAACACACCACACCGCACACGCACACACCCCCCCCGCCCCCCCGCATTTTAACGCAGAAAACCAAAAATGACCCATTGTTATGATGTGGAAAAGCGCCGGAGAACCCCAGAACTGAATATTTTGGAAAAGCAGAAACCCCCAAGTTTTGTATGACGTAAAAGAAAAAACAAAAAAGAAGAACAACAACAAACAAAAAAACCCCAAACGAAAAACCGGCGCCAATTTGGGCCAAATCTGGGGTGAACCACGGACAGTTTGAGGGGCATTGCTGGGGATTATCTGGCGTGGATTCCTTCTCCGGAGCGGAATATCCGTTGCGGGTTATCCCAGGTGAGTTATCTGCTGTGGATTATGCCGGGTGGACCCCCTGGTGTAGGTCATCCCCACCCGTGTCCCCCCGTGCACCTTTGTACCCACACATAGCCGCCGTCCGTCCGTCCGTCCGTGTCCGTCTCCTCCCCCCTGTCCTCCTCTGCGTGTCTCTCCGCCCTCCTGAGTGCTCTCCACCCGAACGTCCCCCCACACAAGGTTTTTCCCCCCGTGCGTGTTTTTTTTTTTTTTTTCCCTGGGCCGTGCCCCCCGCGTCCCCTGCCCTCCAGTCGCGCCCCCGCTCCCCTGCTCCACCCCTCCCCTAACCCCTTTGCTTCTGGACCCCCAGCTCCGCACGGGCCACGGGCAGCCTGGGGAGCTTCACCCCGAGCCGTTCCTTTCCCCCCTGGGCAGCAGCGGTTCTGCCGCTGCTACAGGCAGGCGCTTTCTGGACGGGCGAGGGGCTGGGACGACCGGAGGCTGCCGCACGCTCTGGTCCGAGCGAGACGCTGTTCCCGGGGGACCTGGCGCAGGGAAAGGCGAGGGACTCTCCGCGCTGCCGGTGGCTCTTCAGAAGGGAACCGCGCTCTGGTTTTAGCGGCAGAAGGTGTCAGTCGGGCAGCCGCGTAGCACTGTGCTGAGCGACGGGGCAGGCGTCTGGCTTGTTGGAGTCCAGGCGTGTTTCTCGCCTCGCAGTCTCGATGCCAAAACAAGCAGGGGGTTCAGGTTCCCAAAGCCTTTGGACGTGGGAGCAAGATGACAGCTAGGTCTCTAGCAGCACGGTATTTCAGCCGTGTTGCTTGCTGCAAATGGCTTGCAGGCCAGGAGATGTTGAGAGGGGTCTGAAACAAAGACAGGGAGCGTGGAAGTGGTTGTTTGAAGGCGGCAAATGAGGCAGCCGAAGGAAGCGAGCGGCTCAGCTGCCTTGGTGGACCAGCCCCTCCAGCCTCCCGAGTCTGGCGCGCCGCAGGCGGTCAAAGCGCAGGCGCCGCGCTCGCTGGCGGGAGCGGCAGGGAGCGCAGAGCTGCGCTGCCGTCCAGAGCGGCGAGGGAACCGGCAGGGCTCTAGGGCCATCTGGTGCGGCCAGCCGACGGGCCTCTTTGCTTTCCCTGTTTCACGTCTAATTCCTTTGCGTGCCGCAGGGCAGGGTGGTAAGTAACATCGCGCAGGTCTTATTTAAGTGGCAAGCCCTGCGCGGGAAGCCCGGGGCGGCGCAGGATGAGCGGAGGGCACCGCGGCAGAGCCCGAGGGTCACCGGCGTATCGCTCGCTCGCAGATCGCGCGCTTGCCGGCGGTCTGCTCGCGTGCACCGCTTCCTGATAATCGTAGCTGCCCCTCTCACACAAAGCAGCTTTCAGTATCTCCTCGCGTGCCTTCAGGATGTCATCAGTGTCGCTTTTTTTTTCTTTTTTTTTAATAAAATCTCTCCAGGGTCTGTTGGCTCGCTGGTGTCACTCTCCCACCCCTGATGCCACCTGCAGATGAATCCAGCAATCCCGGGGGCTTACTCTGGGGGCAAAAAAGCCGAGCCAAGGCAAAGGTATTGACCAGGTTCCCTGCGCTGCTTCCCCCGGCTGGGTCCTGGGGTGAGGGGCGGGGAGAGAAAGGGCCAGCAGCCCTCTGCGAGCTGTCAAGCGCAGAGGACTGAAATGCTCGAGCCGCTTGGGTGCTTTTTGGGGGCGAGGCAATGGCTCTGGCTGCGTGGGCTGTGAGCGGGAGCAGGGGCAGAGAAGGGCGAGGCTTGTGGCCCCCCCCCCCCGTCAGGCGGCGGCGGCTGCGGGCGGCCCAAGGCGGGCCGGGGTGCGAGTCCTTTGTCCCCGCGGGGAGCGCTCGGGGCGCGGGGCTCGGTGTGGTGCTGCCGCCTGGCGTCCAAAAGCGGGTACTGCAGCTCGGGTGGCGCCCGGGGGCGGTGGGGCGTTTTGGCCGTGCCTCGGTGCTGCCGCCTGGCGTCCAAAAGCGGGTACTGCAGGCCGGGAGCCGCGCAGGGGCGGTGGCGTGCACGTGCTCCCCGGTGCCGGTGGCCGGTACCGGGCATGCGACAGCGCGGCGCCCGCGGGGCGATGCCGCCGCAGCCGTTGCTGCCTCCCGGTAAGGAAGCGCCGCTCTCGCCGCCCGGGAGGTGCTGGCTGCTGCTGGCACGGCCGCCTCGGCCTCCGCTGCAGCCCCGCCCCGGCCCACGCCCCCGTCCTGGTGTGGAGCGGCCCCGCCCCTAGCGACGGGCCCCGCCCCTGGAGCTCCCCGGCAGGGGAAGGGCACCACCCCTAGCGACAGGCCCCGCCCCTGGAGACCACCCCGTGCGGTGTGTCAGGGCGGAGCTTAGCCGCGGGGGGCGGAGCCTTGCGGTGGTAAGGCGGAGCTTTGCCACGTGAGGGTGGAGCTTCACCGGCGCATGCGCGGTGCGTAGGGGGCGGAGCCTTGCCGCGGGGGGGGGCGGAGCTTTGCCCTGAAGGGCGGAGCTTTGGCCGAGCATGCGCGCTGTGTCAGGGGCGGAGCTTAGCCGCGTGGGGCGGAGCCTTGCGGTGGTAAGGCGGAGCTTTGCCGCGTGGGGGAGGAGCCTCACCGGCGCATGCGCAGTGCACGGGGGGCGGAGCTTTGCAGTGGGAGGGCGGAGCTTTGCCCTGAAGGGCGGAGCTTTGGCCGAGCATGTGCGCTGTGTCAGGGGCGGGGCTTAGCCGCGGGGGGCGGAGCCTTGCGGTGGTAAGGCGGAGCTTTGCCGCGTGGGGGCGGGGCCTCAGCAGCGCATGCGCAGTGCATGGGGGGCGGAGCTTTGCAGTGGGAGGGCGGAGCTTTGCCCTGAAGGGCGGAGCTTTGGCCGAGCATGCGTGCTGTGTCAGGGGCGGAGCTTAGCCGCGGGGGGCGGAGCGCTGCCGTGTGAGGGCGGAGCTCCATGGGCGCATGCGCGCTGTGTTGGGGCGGAGCTTTGCGGCGTGGGGCGGAGCCTTGCCGCGGGGAGGGCGGAGCTTCTCTGGCGCATGCGTGCTGTGTCGGGGGCGGAGCTTAGCCGCGGGGGGCGGAGCGTTGCGGTGGTAAGGCGGAGCTTTACCGTGTGAGGGCGGAGCTCCACGGGCGCATGCGCGCTGTGTCAGGGCGGAGCTTTGCCGCGTGGGGCGGAGCCTTGCCGCGGAGAGGGCGGTGCTTCGCTGGCGCATGCGTGGTGTGTGCAGGGCGGAGCTTTGCTGCAGAGGGCGGGGTTTGCCGCGGGGAGGGCGGAGCTTCGCCAGCGCATGCGCGGTGCGTCGGGGGCGGGAATCGCGCGGTGGGCGGAGGTTCCCCGCGCGGAGGGGCCGGGGTGAGCCCGGGGCGGAGGGGAGCGGAGCGGTCGTTGGGCTGCGGTTGCAGGCAGCGAGGAGGTGAGCGGGGAAAGCCCCGAGGAGGGCGGCGGGAGGCACGGAGCGGGGAGGGTGCGGTGCCGTGTGGGAGCCGGGCGGGCGGAGCTTCCTGGAGCCGGTCCGGGGGGGCGCCGCGCCGCGCCGCTCCGGGGCCGCGCGGCGGGGGGGGCGCCGCGCCGCGCCGCTCCGGGGCCGGGCGGCGGGGGGGCGCCGCGCCGAGCCGCGCCGCGCCGCTTGTGCCGGGCGGCGGGGGGGGCGCCGCGCCGAGCCGCTGAGCTCCGGGGCCGCGCGGCGGGGGGGGCGCCGCGCCGAGCCGCTGAGCTCCGGGGCCGCGCGGCGGGGGGGGCGCCGCGCCGAGCCGCTGAGCTCCGGGGCCGCGCGGCGGGGGGGCGCCGCGCCGAGCCGCTGAGCTCCGGGGCCGCGCGGCGGGGGGGGCGCCGCGCCGAGCCGCTGAGCTCCGGGGCCGGGCGGCGGGGGGGGCGCCGCGCCGCGCCGCTCCGGGGCCGGGCGGCGGGGGGGGCGCCGCGCCGAGCCGCTCCGCTCCGGGGCCGGGCGGCGGGGGGGGCGCCGCGCCGAGCCGCTCCGCTCCGGGGCCGGGCGGCGGGGGGGCGCCGCGCCGAGCCGCCTCGCTCCGGGGCCGGGCGGCGGGGGGGCGCCGCGCCGAGCCGCCTCGCTCCGGGGCCGGGCGGCGGGGGGGGCGCCGCGCCGAGCCGCCTCGCTCCGGGGCCGGGCGGCGGGGGGGCGCCGCGCCGAGCCGCTCCGCTCCGGGGACGGGCGGCGGGGGGGGCGCCGGGTCGGTGCCGGTGGGGGGGCGCCGGCCGGAGCCGGTGGCGGGGGCTGCCCGGAGCCGCGCTGGGGGCTCGGCGGGGCTTGCACGTGCGGCGGTGGCGTGGGGAACGGTGTCCCCGCAGGGTCAAAAGCAGGGAGGGCTGTGTCTCGCGGCATCTTGGAGCCCGGGGCTTTTGGTCGGCCACGTTGGTTCCCCGGGCCGTGCCGGCAGGTGTAGTTTCTATGGTCGTGGCTGCCAGGCAAACCGCTTCTCTTTTTGCCTCCTCCTTTCCAGTGTCACCTTCTGCGTCCCGTGCAGAAAATCCTGCGTGCTTGATTCCGCTCGCTGCTCAGGTAATGGCGCGTCTGGGGCTGCGGGAGCGGGGAGAAACACTTGCCGGTTCAAGGACGCCACGGGTGCGCCACATCAAAGCCAGAGGAAAGGCAAATCTGCTGCCCGTGCAGAAAAGCCGAGGACAAACTGCAGGTAAGAGAGCGCACCTCGTTCCTGCAGTGCTCCCTTGGGAGTTACGGATGTTTGCCTTCCAGGCAAAAGAACAGACTTTGCTCTAGGAGAAATGAAGAGCTGCCTGTTCCCTTCTTTAGGGTCCAGTGTTTCACTTCTGGTTGGTCGTGCTAATTGGATGGGCGAGCTGGAAATAGCCTTTTGTTTTGATACGCAGAAGTAAATTGTTAGTAATACGCGGTGTCAGTAGAGTTCATTTTTGAGCACCTAGGTGCCAGTGGAAACGTAAGGAATGAAGCTCGATGGGAACTGATACTTAAGTTTAGTTTTCCGTGATTTTTCTCTGCCGTTCGGGCGTGGATGGCACGGTGTCCTGTGGCTCGGTCCACGTTCTGTTCCGTGGAGCCTTCGGTCTAGGACTTTGAAGTAAGGAAGTTTGTCCTTCCAGAAAAGGGCTAGTCGCTCCTAGGATTGAGGTGTGGACTTGCAGAGTCTCTTAGGCACGTGCTTGGAATTGGAGGCGAATTTCACTTGATGTTGCTGCTGTTTGTCTTCACTTTCCTTCCTTCCCCCACGGCTCCATCAGGAGCGGGAGCTCTGAATCATCATTTTGTTTTCAGTCTCAAACACGTTTTTTTACCCAAGGAGGTGCTACGTTTAGAAGTTAATGAGTTTTGTCACAAACGCGTCGGTCGATGCGATTGCGTTGCGATTGTTAAAACCCGCAAAATAACACCAGTCTTACGGATCTGGCCTATTTCTTCCGAACACGGATTCGTCACGTGCAAATCGGGATACGGGTCGTCTGCGCTTCGTGCTGAGACAGGGATGAGCTCCCAAAGGCAAAAAATACAAGGTCGTGGGGGTTTCTTTGTTTGTATTTGGGGGCGGGGGGGGTGGATTTAAAAGAAAAAAAAGAGCGCAGTGTTGACTGGTGGCAGCCCGCAGAGCTCTTTTGCTGCCCGACCTCTCCTTTTCCTCTCTTGAACTCCTCTTTCGTGGCTGTAATTGTCGTTTGGAGAAGTTCAGAAGAGCGGTTCAGTGACTTGCCTGGGTCCGTGTGCCAGTAATACCGGGAAGGGAAGCGCTTGAACCGGTAGCAAATCAAGTTGGCTACAAGCAGAGGTTCTGAAGGAAGAACAACGATAACGGGAAGCAAATAGCAAGTTCCCAAAAAATGGGCGCGTGTCAAACGCATCCGAGTTTTACGGCCAAATGTTGTTTGGCAATATGTTCCAAACGGCTATTTTTTCCTTCCCTCGGTTGTAGTCTTTGCAAAACTTCACAAAACCAGGAAGCTTGGGACTCCTACCCAGCTTTATGCTACGGGTTTTTTTTTTTCCTCTCTCAGCAGAGCGTCAGCTGCCGCCGTTTCACCGTGGTCGCCCTTTCTTCTGCCGTGAAAGTGCAAGACGGACGGAAAGGCTCCATAGCGGTCTGCGAGTACAAGGTACGTCCGCGATGCGTGTCCGCGTTTTTCCTAAGGCGCTTGTAGTACGGACTTCAAAGTTAACGTCAAGAATGTGCCGGCTCTCCTTCCTTCTGTAGTTTTTCTAGGAACTGTTTTAAGGCAGATACTAAAAGTCAAAGAAGGTCTGCGCTGGAGCGTGTTAACGCCTGTGCAAAGTCGGCTTCCCTCCGTTTATTTTGCCTTCCCGAAAGCGCAATCTTGTGTTTCTGTGCGCTTACTAGGAAAGGATATCGGGAAAACCATTTTATCCTGAAAGAGGAAAGGCAATGTTTGCAAGAGTTCAGAAGAAACAGGCTTTGTTTCTGTCATAAAAGCTGTGTGCTTTTTCAGTCAATAAGTTTTTAAAAAGGAGGATTTCAAAATACAAACCTGTATCTGCTGTATTATATAAACTATTAAAAAATAATTTTCTGTCTTTTTCCCTTTTTTCCGTCTCCGTTTTAGTTCACCCATGCGGGTTTTTAAATCACTTCCCGATGTTCTTAATCGCCGCTTCCTTTAAACACTTTCCTGACTCCTTTTCTCCTCTTTGCTGTCTTTATTCCCCTGTATTTCTGTTTTAATTCTTTCTTGTCTTTCCTTAGGGCCCTCGTTTTTTGAATCTTCCTTCTCCGTCCCTCTAGTTCGCTGTCCTGTTTTTTAATTTTCCCATTTATTTCCCTAATCCCTGTGGCTTTTTCCATGTTCTAGGTTGACTTTTCCCCTGGGGGTTTAGCTGGGTTTAATTGTTTCTTCTCTTCCCTTAGTGCCCTCGCTTTCTAAATTTTCCTTCCCTGATGGAGCTCCCTGTCGCTATTTATTTTTTTCCTTATTCCTTCAGTCGCCCTTGCTGTTCAAAGCGTCCTGCTTTCGGCTGGCAGAGAGTTAAGGTTCTTCCTAGTAGCTGGCACAGTGCTGCCTTTTGGATTTCGGATGAGCATCATGTTGGTAACGCGCTGACGTTTTGTTTGTCGCTAAGTAGCGCTGACACCACTCAAGGACCTTTCAGCTTCCCGTGCTCTGCCCGGTGCGCAAGAAGCTGGGAGGCGCCACAGGCAGCTCAGCTGCCCCAGACCGGCCGCAGCACTATTCCCTACCGTGGGACGTCACGCTCGGTCTGGAAACTGGGGGGCGTTGGCCAGGAGTCAGCGATGGCAGCTCGGGGACGTGCTTGGCATCGGTCGGCGAGTGGTGAGCCCCTGTCTAGTGAAGCGCTTGCTTTGTATACTCTTATTGGTTTATTACTACTACTACTGCTACTACTAGTGTTACTACTATTCTGTTGTCTTTTCCTTCAATTGTTAAACTGTTCTTTACCTTAACCCCCGAGTTTTCTGACTTCCACCCTTGCAATTTTCTCCCGCGTAGCGGCTGCGTGGTGCTTAGCTGCTGGCTGGGGTTAAACCACGACAAAAGCTTCTGTCTACTTGTATTCCGTCTGCCGTTTCCATTTTTTAATTCTTCCTTGTCTCTATTAGTACCTTTGCTTTGTCCGTTTTCTTCCTACGTCTCTCTTTTAGTTCACTGTCCCTGTTTTTCATTTTTTTCTCTTCGTTGCCCTAAGTCCCGTCACTCTTGAAGTTTTTTTTGCTTTTATCCCGTTCCTTGTCTTTAGTTTTCAACGAGTTCTTCTCTTTCCTTAGGGTCCTCCCTTTTAACAGCCTCGGAGGGGGCGTAGCTTCCCGCTGAGGAGCGGTTGGAGGAGGCGAGGTGGTTGTCAGCCGGGTCATCATTTAATAGTAAAGTATGAAATGGCACGTTGATTAATCATTTACCTTTTGGTTTTGTGGGAGCTGTGCTGGCTGCCTTTAGAATCAGCTGAGAATTTGAGGTGAGCTGGGTTGTAGAGGGGAGGCACCCGGGGCTGGCTATTTCACCCGAGCGCCACGGGCACTTTGTGTCTCCTGGCATCCTAGGCGCACCGAGTGACAGTCGCAGCATCTTTCTTTAGAATAGGCGTGGAGCAGGTGAGCGGAGCGGTAGGGTGCTTTTGAGGAGGAGGGTGTCGCAGAAGCGGTTGGCAGTAACCAGACCGATGCTGAATACCAGCGCTGTGTTTTAGTTTGTTAGTGGGTTGTGGGTTTGTGGGTTGGGAGTTTGGTGTTGGTTTTTTTGTTTGTTTTGTTTTTTTTGTTGTTTTTCTTTTTGTTTGGTGGTTTTTGTGGTGTGTTTGTGGTGTGTTTGTGGTGTGTTTGTGGTGTGTTTGTGGTGTGTTTGTGGTGTGTTTGTGGTGTGTTTGTGGTGTGTTTGTGGTGTGTTTGTGGTGTGTTTGTGGTGTGTTTGTGGTGTGTTTGTGGTGTGTTTGGTTTTTTTTTTTTGTTTTTTTTGTGTTTTTTGTTTTGTTTTAGATGACGAAGAGGAACTGGGTGAGTGCAGGAATGTTCTAGTTAGGTGTGTGGTGGTTTTCTTTTTTTTTTGAGGGTGGATTCAGATCCCTGGCCCTCTGAAAGCTCAGTTGCGGGATCAGGGCTGAGGAGGTAACAAGGATAGGAATTGCAGGGAGGGGTTATAAAGTTGGTGTCGGGGAGAGGCCTGTCCAGGAGCAGTCTCCTTTGGGAAGGGCAAAGGAGCGGGTTACTGTTGTTAGCGCGCTGCTGACGTTTGCTGAGCAGGGCAGTTCCATCCTGCGTCTGTGTGTTCTGCTTTTGCGTAGTCTGTCTGTCTTCTGTGTCTCGTACCATGGCTTTCTCAGGTCTCGATGTTTCCGTAGCTCTTTGTGATCATCGGGCCCCTCGGTAAGCCTCCCGAGGGTCTCGAACGCATCGCCTCATCGGCATAGCGTTTCTTGAGCCCTGCTTATCTTGCCGTCGTAGCTTAAAGCACGGACGTGGCCGGGAAGCGTCGCGTTCCAGATGTTTCCGAGGGATCGTCTGTTGCGGTGGCCGGCCGGGCGGTCTCCGCAGGTCTGCTTTTGAGAGTTACGTTTCTACGGTCGTCTTCAGGGGTTTCATCCCTGGTTCCTTAATGGTCTTAGGTCTTAAATCCTGGCTTGTCATGCATCCATTTATCTTTTTTAGATGGTAGTTTTATCTCCTGGGCCACGGCAGGCACCGTAGGGGTTCCGTGCCGGAGGCGTCTTCCCTACCGGAGTCGTTCCCGCTCGTGATCTTCTCGGGTCTCGAGGTCACGTCGTTTGTGGCATCTGTGTGCAGTGTCTGTCTGTGTGTCGGGGTTGGAGCCGCTCTGCCCAGGAGCGTTGCGATATTGGAGTTGGGGGTAGCATAGCCTCACGGTGATACGTCCATTTGTACAGTATCTGTAGGCAAAGATTGTACGGGCCATCTCGAGGCAAGCAGCTGTAGACAGGTGCCGCAGTTACTTCTGTTGTGTTTTGCGGGTGCCGGAGGCTGGACCGGCGCACGTAGCGAAGCGTCTTCTTCGCCTTGCCGTAGCGGAAGGTGAAACTTGGGAATCGTACGGAGCCCAAGGTTGTTTAGAGGTGCGCGGCGAGGCAGTTGCAGGGATAGCTCTGGAACCGGGGGGCTGTGCTGCAGTGGCAGCTGGGTGGTGTAAGTGTAGTGGTTTGAGTGAGCGGTGGTTGAAGGATTGTTCGGTTCCTGAATGTGCCTAACCTTGTACGTGTGAAGTATTTTATTGCAGGTCGTATGTAATGTTGAGAGTAATTTATTTCATATATACTATAGAATAAAAAAACCCCAGCTGGGGCATTTCCCTCCCCCCCGCTGCGTTTTTTTTTCCCCCGGTCCCGGCTGCTCTGCGAGGCGATGATCATCGCCAAGGTTTGGGCGGAGGTCAGGCTCGGGCCGGGGTTTTCTCAGGCAGGGCGATTTTTTTTTTTTTTTTTTTTTTGAGGCCCTCGGGAACACCGTTCCCAGGGAGCGCCGCAGAGGCAGGGCGACGGTCCGTTGTGGCGTGCTGGTGGTGGAATGGATCGGCCGAGACCGAGGCGTGGTTTGGGTGGTAGCTGAATGAGCGGTGCGTTTGGAATGTATCTAACCTTTTATGATGGTGTGGGGGTGCTTTGTTTCTTTGCAGGTTCCAGGTGGAATTGAAATTTTTCCTTTGCAGACATGTAGAAATGAAAACAAAATGACAATTATGACAATTATCCCTGGGAGTCATAATTAATTTAAATTAAAAAAAAAATTACTCCCAGGGTAGGAGCTGGTTGCTACTGCTGCACCAGCCTTACCATTTTTTAATTTTTTTTTAGTTCATTTTTTTTATAGTGTTTGTTATTTGTTTTTTTTTCCTTTGTACTATATAAATATGTATACAAATATATACATACACCCTCCCAGGTGGGAGGAAGCAATGATTAAAATAGTAACACCACATCTTCCTATAACAATTCATTCCTCCCACATGGAAGGGCAATTACCATCTTGTTATGAAACTGAATCAACTAATTATTCAAAGCAGTTACATTTTTCTGGCACCCCCTACAAAACAAAAGAAACAATAAACAACGAGAAATGCAAACACAATCATTCAAACAAAATTGTACACAGCACACAAAAGTGTAAAAAGCAAAACCCAGCGCGGCAAAAACCGACCTCGTCCAAAGCACCAAACTAGCCGACACAGTCCTCCCGGATGACAGAGAAGGTCCTCCAGAGCATAGAGATGAGCCAGAAAGTCCTCCCCGATGAGAAAGACTGTCCTTCAGACCATAGAGCTGCAAGGAGAAGTCCTCCCGGAGTATAGAGCGGCTCCGCAGACCATCGAGATGACAGCGAAAGTCGACCCAGACGATAGAGAAGGTCGTCCAGAGCATAGAGATGAAACCAGAGGTCCCCTGGATGATCCAGAAGGTCGCCGAGCGCCTCGAGATTAAACTGGCGGTCCCAACCGGCGCATGCGCGGTGCGCCGGGGGCGGGCATGGGGCGGTGGGCGGAGGTTCCCCGCGCGGAGCGGAGCGGCGCGGTCGTTGGGCTGCGGCTGCAGGCAACGAGGAGGTGAGCGGGGAAAGCCCCGAGGAGGACGGCGGTGCCTGCGGGGGAGCGGCCGGGCCGGCGGGAGGCACGGAGCGGGGAAGGTGCGGTGCCGTGTGGGAGCCGGCGGGCGGAGCTTCCTGGAGCCGGTCGGGGCCGGGGGCGCCGCGCCGCTCCGCTCGGGGGCCGGGCGGCGGGGGGGGCGCCGAGCCGAGCCGCGCCGCTCCGGGGCCTGGCGGCGGGGGGGGGGCCGCGCCGCTCCGGGGCCTGGCGACGGGGGGGAGCCGTGCCGCTCCGGGGCCGGGCGGCGGGGAGGCGCCGCGCCGCTCCGGGGCCGGGCGCCGAGCCGCGCCGCTCCGGGGCCGGGCGGCGGGGGGGGCGCCGAGCCGCGCCGCTCCGGGGCCGGGCGGCGGGGGGGGCGCTGAGCCGCGCCGCTCCGGGGCCGGGCGCCGAGCCGCGCCGCTCCGGGGCCGGGCGGCGGGGAGGCGCCGCGCCGCGCCGAGCCGCTCCGGGGCCGGGCGCCGAGCCGCGCCGCTCCGGGGCCGGGCGGCGGGGAGGCGCCGAGCCGCTCCGGGGCCGGACGCCGAGCCGCGCCGCTCCGGGGCCGTGCGGCGGGGAGGCGCCGCGCCGAGCCGCGCCGCTCCGGGGCCGGGCGGCGGGGGGGGGGGCCGCGCCGCTCCGGGGCCGGGCGCCGAGCCGCGCCGCTCCGGGGCCGGGCGGCGGGGGGCACCGCGCCGCTTCGGGGCCGGGCGGCGGGGGTCGGCGGGTCGGCGCCGGTGGTGGGAGGCCGGCCGGAGCCGGTGGCGGGGGCTGCCCGGAGCCGTGCTGGGGGCTCGGCGGGGCTTCCACGTGCGGCGGTGTCGTGGGGAACGGTGTCCCCGCAGGGTCAAAAGCAGGGAGGGCTGCGTCTCGCGGCATCTTGGAGCCCGGGGCTTTTGGTCGGCCACGTTGGTTCCCCGGGCCATGCCGGGAGGTGTAGTTTCTATGGTCGTGGCTGCCGGGCAAACCGCTTCTCTTTTTGCCTCCTCCTTTCCAGTGTCACCTTCTGCGTCCCATGCAGAAAATCCTGCGTGCTTGATTCCGCTCGCTGCTCAGGTAATGGCGCGTCTGGGGCTGCGGGAGCGGGGAGAAACACTTGCCGGTTCAAGGACGCCACGGGTGCGCCACATCAAAGCCAGAGGAAAGGCAAATCTGCTGCCCGTGCAGAAAAGCCGAGGACAAACTGCAGGTAAGAGAGCGCACCTCGTTCCTGCAGTGCTCCCTTGGGAGTTACGGATGTTTGCCTTCCAGGCAAAAGAACAGACTTTGCCTTAGGAGAAATGAAGAGCTGCCTGTTCCCTTCTTTAGGGTCCGGTGTTTCACTTCTGGTTGGTCGTGCTAATTGGATGGGCGAGCTGGAAATAGCCTTTTGTTTTGATACGCAGAAGTCAATTGTTAGTAATACGCGGTGTCAGTAGAGTTCATTTTTGAGCACCTAGGTGCCAGTGGAAACGTAAGGAATGAAGCTCGATGGGAACTGATACTTAAGTTTAGTTTTCCGTGATTTTTCTCTGCCGTTCGGGCGTGGATGGCACGGTGTCCTGTGGCTCGGTCCACGTTCTGTTCCGTGGAGCCTTCGGTCTAGGACTTTGAAGTAAGGAAGTTTGTCCTTCCAGAAAAGGGCTAGTCGCTCCTAGGATTGAGGTGTGGACTTGCAGAGTCTCTTAGGCACGTGCTCGGAATTGGAGGCGAATTTCACTTGATGTTGCTGCTGTTTGTCTTCACTTTCCTTCCTTCCCCCACGGCTCCATCAGGAGCGGGAGCTCTGAATCATCATTTTGTTTTCAGTCTCAAACACGTTTTTTTACCCAAGGAGGTGCTACATTTAGAAGTTAATGAGTTTTGTCACAAACGCGTCGGTCGATGCGATTGCGTTGCGATTGTTAAAACCCGCAAAATAACACCAGTCTTACGGATCTGGCCTATTTCTTCCGAACACGGATTCGTCACGTGCAAATCGGGATACGGGTCGTCTGCGCTTCGTGCTGAGACAGGGATGAGCTCCCAAAGGCAAAAAATACAAGGTCGTGGGGGTTGGTTTTGTTTGTATTTGGGGGCGGGGGGGGGGTGGATTTAAAAGAAAAAAAAGAGCGCAGTGTTGACTGGTGGCAGCCTGCAGAGCTCTTTTGCTGCCCGACCTCTCCTTTTCCTCTCTTGAACTCCTCTTTCGTGGCTGTAATTGTCGTTTGGAGAAGTTCAGAAGAGCGGTTCAGTGACTTGCCTGGGTCCGTGTGCCAGTAATACCGGGAAGGGAAGCGCTTGAACCGGTAGCAAATCAAGTTGGCTACAAGCAGAGGTTCTGAAGGAAGAACAACGATAACGGGAAGCAAATAGCAAGTTCCCAAAAAATGGGCGCGCGTCAAACGCATCCGAGTTTTACGGCCAAATGTTGTTTGGCAACATGTTCCAAACGGCTATTTTTTCCTTCCCTCGGTTGTAGTCTTTGCAAAACTTCACAAAACCAGGAAGCTTGGGACTCCTACCCAGCTTTATGCTACGGGTTTTTTTTTTTTCCTCTCTCAGCAGAGTGTCAGCTGCCGCCGTTTCACCGCGGTCGCCCTTTCTTCTGCCGTGAAAGTGCAAGACGGACGGAAAGGCTCCATAGCGGTCTGCGAGTACAAGGTACGTCCGCGATGCGTGTCCGCGTTTTTCCTAAGGCGCTTGTAGTACGGACTTCAAAGTTAACGTCAAGAATGTGCCGGCTCTCCTTCCTTCTGTAGTTTTTCTAGGAACTGTTTTAAGGCAGATACTAAAAGTCAAAGAAGGTCTGCGCTGGAGCGTGTTAACGCCTGTGCAAAGTCGGCTTCCCTCCGTTTATTTTGCCTTCCCGAAAGCGCAATCTTGTGTTTCTGTGCGCTTACTAGGAAAGGATATCGGGAAAACAATTTTATCCGAAAAGAGGAAAGGCAATGTTTGCAAGAGTTCAGAAGAAACAGGCTTTGTTTTCGTCATAAAAGCTGTGTGCTTTTTCAGTCAATAAGTTTTTAAAAAGGAGGATTTCAAAATACAAACCTGTATCTGCTGTATTATATAAATTATTAAAAAATAATTTTCTGTCTTTTTCCCTTTTTTCCGTCTCCGTTTTAGTTCACCCATGCGGGTTTTTAAATCACTTCCCGATGTTCTTAATCGCCGCTTCCTTTAAACACTTTCCTGACTCCTTTTCTCCTCTTTGCTGCTGCCTTTATTCCCCTGTATTTCTGTTTTAATTCTTTCTTGTCTTTCCTTAGGGCCCTCGTTTTTTGAATCTTCCTTCTCCGTCCCTCTAGTTCGCTGTCCTGTTTTTTAATTTTCCCATTTATTTCCCTAATCCCTGTGGCTTTTTCCATGTTCTAGGTTGACTTTTCCCCTGGGGGTTTAGCTGGGTTTAATTGTTTCTTCTCTTCCCTTAGTGCCCTCGCTTTCTAAATTTTCCTTCCCCGATGGAGCTCCCTGTCGCTATTTATTAAGTTTTTTCCTTATTTCTTCAGTCGCCCTTGCTGTTCAAACGTCCTGCTTTCGGCTGGCAGAGAGTTAAGGTTCTTCCTAGTAGCTGGCACAGTGCTGCCATTTGGATTTCGGATGAGCATCATGTTGGTAACGCGCTGACGTTTTGTTTGTCGCTAAGTAGCGCTGACACCACTCAAGGACCTTTCAGCTTCCCGTGCTCTGCCCAGTGCGCAAGAAGCTGGGAGGCGCCACAGGCAGCTCAGCTGCCCCAGACCGGCCGCAGCGCTATTCCCTACCGTGGGACGTCACGCTCGGTCTGGAAACTGGGGGGGCGTTGGCCAGGAGTCAGCGATGGCAGCTCGGGGACGTGCTTGGCATCGGTCGGCGAGTGGTGAGCCCCTGTCTAGTGAAGCGCTTGCTTTGTATACTCTTATTGGTTTATTACTGCTACTACTGCTACTACTAGTGTTACTACTATTCTGTTGTCTTTTCCTTCAATTGTTAAACTATTCTTACCTTAACCCCCGAGTTTTCTGACTTCGACCCTTGCAATTTTCTCCCGCGTAGCGGCTGTGTGGTGCTTGGCTGCTGGCTGGGGTTAAACCACGACAAAAGCTTCTGTCGACTTGTATTCCGTCTGCCGTTTCCATTTTTTAATTCTTCCTTGTCTCTATTAGTACCTTTGCTTTGTCCGTTTTCTTCCTACGTCTCTCTTTTAGTTCACTGTCCCTCTTTTTCATTTTTTTCTCTTTGTTGCCCTAATTCCCGTCACTCTTGAATTTTTTTTTGCTTTTATCCCGTTCCCTGTCTTTAGTTTGCAGTTAGTTCTTCTCTTTCCTTAGGGTCCTCCCTTTTAACAGCCTCGGAGGGGGCGTAGCTTCCCGCTGAGGAGCGGTTGGAGGAGGCGAGGTGGTTGTCAGCCGGGTCATCATTTAATAGTAAAGTATGAAATGGCACGTTGATTAATCATTTACCTTTTGGTTTTGTGGGAGCTGTGCTGGCTGCCTTTAGAATCAGCTGAGAATTTGAGGTGAGCTGGGTTGTAGAGGGGAGGCACCCGGGGCTGGCTATTTCACCCGAGCGCCACGGGAACTTTGTGTCTCCTGGCATCCTAGGCGCACCGAGTGACAGTCGCAGCATCTTTCTTTAGAATAGGCGTGGAGCAGGTGAGCGGAGCGGTACGGTGCTTTTGAGGAGGAGGGTGTCGCAGAAGCGGTTGGCAGTAACCAGACCGATGCTGAATACCAGCGCTGTGTTTTAGTTTGTTAGTGGGTTGTGGGTTTGTGGGTTGGGAGTTTGGTGTTGGTTTTTTTGTTTGTTTTGTTTTTTTTTTTTTGTTTTGTTTTGTTTTGTTTTTTTTTGTTGTGTGGTTTCTGTGGTTTCTGTGGTTTCTGTGGTTTCTGTGGTTTCTGTGGTTTCTGTGGCTTTTTGTTTTGTTTTGGTTTTTTTTGTTTTTTTTGTTGTGTGGTTTTTGTGGTTTTTTTGTTTTGTTTTAGATGACGAAGAGGAACTGGGTGAGTGCAGGAATGTTCTAGTTAGGTGTGTGGTGGTTTTCTTTTTTTCTTGAGGGTGGATTCAGATCCCTGGCCCTCTGAAAGCTCAGTTGCGGGATCAGGGCTGAGGAGGTAACAAGGATAGGAATTGCAGGGAGGGGTTATAAAGTTGGTGTCGGGGAGAGGCCTGTCCAGGAGCAGTCTCCTTTGGGAAGGGCAAAGGAGCGGGTTACTGTTGTTAGCGCGCTGCTGACGTTTGCTGAGCAGGGCAGTTCCATCCTGTGTCTGTGCGTTTTGCTTTTGCGTAGTCTGTCTGTCTTCTGTGTCTCGTACCATGGCTTTCTCAGGTCTCGATGTTTCCGTAGCTCTTTGTGATCATCGGGCCCCTCGGGAGGCTTACCTCGAGGGCGTCTCGAACGCATCGCCTCATCGGCATAGCGTTTCTTGAGCCCTGCTTATCTTGCCGTCGTAGCTTAAAGCACGGACGTGTCCGGGAAGCGTCGCGTTCCAGATGTTTCTGAGGGATCGTCTGTTGCGGTGGCCGGCCGGGCGGTCTCCGCAGGTCTGCTTTTGAGAGTTACGTTTCTACGGTCGTCTTCAGGGGTTTCATCCCTGGTTCCTTAATGGTCTTAGGTCTTAAATCCTGGCTTGTCATGCATCCATTTATCTTTTTTAGATGGTAGTTTTATCTCCTGGGCCACGGCAGGCACCGTAGGGGTTCCGTGCCGGAGGCGTCTTCCCTACCGGAGTCGTTCCCGCTCGTGATCTTCTCGGGTCTCGAGGTCACGTCGTTTGTGGCATCTGCGTGCAGTGTCTGTCTGTGTGTTGGGGTTGGAGCCGCTCTGCCCAGGAGCGTTGCCATATTGGAGTTGGGGGTAGCATAGCCTCACGGTGATACGTCCATTTGTACAGTATCTGTAGGCAAAGATTGTACGGGCCATCTCGAGGCAAGCAGCTGTAGACAGGTGCCGCAGTTACTTCTGTTGTGTTTTGCGGGTGCCGGAGGCTGGACCGGCGCACGTAGCGAAGCGTCTTCTTCGCCTTGCCGTAGCGGAAGGTGAAACTTGGGAATCGTACGGAGCCCAAGGTTGTTTAGAGGTGCGCGGCGAGGCAGTTGCAGGGATAGCTCTGGAACCGGGGGGCTGTGCTGCAGTGGCAGCTGGGTGGTGTAAGTGTAGTGGTTTGAGTGAGCGGTGGTTGAAGGATTGTTCGATTCCTGAATGTGCCTAACCTTGTACGTGTGAAGTATTTTATTGCAGGTCGTATGTAATGTTGAGAGTAATTTATTTCATATATACTATAGAATAAAAAAACCCCAGCTGGGGCATTTCCGTCCCCCCCTGCTGCGTTTTTTTTCCCCCGGTCCCGGCCGCTCTGCGAGGCGATGATCATCGCCAAGGTTTGGGCAGAGGTCAGGCTCGGGCCGGGGTTTTCTCAGGCAGGGCGATTTTTTTTTTTTTTTTTTTTTTTGAGGCCCTCGGGAACACCGTTCCCAGGGAGCGCCGCAGAGGCAGGGCGACGGTCCGTTGTGGCGTGCTGGTGGTGGAATGGATCGGCCGAGACCGAGGCGTGGTTTGGGTGGTAGCTGAATGAGCGGTGCGTTTGGAATGTATCTAACCTTTTATGATGGTGTGGGGGTGCTTTGTTTCTTTGCAGGTTCCAGGTGGAATTGAAATTTTTCCTTTGCAGACATGTAGAAATGAAAACAAAATGACAATTATGACAATTATCCCTGGGAGTCATAATTAATTTAAATTAAAAAAAAAATTACTCCCAGGGTAGGAGCTGGTTGCTACTGCTGCACCAGCCTTACCATTTTTTAATTTTTTTTTAGTTCATTTTTTTTATAGTGTTTGTTATTTGTTTTTTTTTTTCCTTTGTACTATATAAATATGTATACAAATATATACATACACCCTCCCAGGTGGGAGGAAGCAATGATTAAACTAGTAACACCACATCTTCCTATAACAACTCATTCCTCCCACGTGGAAGGGCAATTACCATCTTGTTATGAAACTGAATCAACTAATTATTCAAAGCAGTTACATTTCTCTGGCACCCCCTACAAAACAAAAGAAACAATAAACAACGAGAAATGCAAACACAATCATTCAAACAAAATTGTACACAGCACACAAAAGTGTAAAAAGCAAAACCCAGCGCGGCAAAAACCGAACTCGTCCAAAGCACCAAACTAGCCGACACAGTCCTCCCGGATGACAGAGAAGGTCCTCCAGAGCATAGAGATGAGCCAGAAAGTCCTCCCCGATGAGAAAGACTGTCCTTCAGACCATAGAGCTGCAAGGAGAAGTCCTCCCGGAGTGTAGAGCGGCTCCGCAGACCATCGAGATGACAGCGAAAGTCGACCCAGACGATAGAGAAGGTCGTCCAGAGCATAGAGATGAAACCAGAGGTCCCCTGGATGATCCAGAAGGTCGCCGAGCGCCTCGAGATTAAACTGGCGGTCCCAACCGGCGCATGCGCGGTGCGTCGGGGGCGGGCATGGGGCGGTGGGCGGAGGTTCCCCGCGCGGAGCGGCGCGGCGCGGTCGTTGGGCTGCGGCTGCAGGCAGCGAGGAGGTGAGCGGGGAAAGCCCCGAGGAGGGCGGCGGTGCCTGCGGGGGAGCGGCCGGGCCGGCGGGAGGCACGGAGCGGGGAAGGTGCGGTGCCGTGTGGGAGCCGGCGGGCGGAGCTTCCTGGAGCCGGTCGGGGCCGGGGGCGCCGCGCCGCTCCGCTCGGGGGCCGGGCGGCGGGGGGGGCGCCGAGCCGAGCCGCGCCGCTCCGGGGCCGGGCGGCGGGGGGGGGGCCGCGCCGCTCCGGGGCCGGGCGGCGGGGGGGGGGCGGCGCCGCTCCGGGGCCGGGCGGCGGGGGGGGCGCCGAGCCGCGCCGCTCCGGGGCCGGGCGGCGGGGAGGCGCCGCGCCGCGCCGAGCCGCGCCGCTCCGGGGCCGGGCGGCGGGGGGGGGCCGCGCCGCTCCGGGGCCGGACGCCGAGCCGCGCCGCTCCGGGGCCGGGCGGCGGGGAGGCGCCGCGCCGAGCCGCGCCGCTCCGGGGCCGGGCGGCGGGGGGGGGGGCCGCGCCGCTCCGGGGCCGGGCGGCGGGGAGGCGCCGCGCCGAGCCGCGCCGCTCCGGGGCCGGGCGGCGGGGGGGGGGGCCGCGCCGCTCCGGGGCCGGGCGCCGAGCCGCGCCGCTCCGGGGCCGGGCGGCGGGGAGGCGCCGCGCCGAGCCGCTCCGGGGCCGGGCGCCGAGCCGCGCCGCTCCGGGGCCGCGTGGCGGGGAGGCGCCGCGCCGAGCCGCGCCGCTCCGGGGCCGGGCGGCGGGGAGGCGCTGCGCCGCGCCGCTCCGGGGCCGGGCGGCGGGGGGCACCGCGCCGCTTCGGGGCCGGGCGGCGTGGGTCGGCGGGTCGGCGCCGGTGGTGGGAGGCCGGCTGGAGCCGGTGGCGGGGGCTGCCCGGAGCCCTGCTGGGGGCTCGGCGGGGCTTCCACGTGCGGCGATGGCGTGGGGAACGGTGTCCCCGCAGGGTCAAAAGCAGGGAGGGCTGCGTCTCGCGGCATCTTGGAGCCCGGGGCTTTTGGTCGGCCACGTTGGTTCCCCGGGCCGTGCCGGCAGGTGTAGTTTCTATGGTCGTGGCTGCCGGGCAAACCGCTTCTCTTTTTGTCTCCTCCTTTCCAGTGTCACCTTCTGCGTCCCGTGCAGAAAATCCTGCGTGCTTGATTCTGCTCGCTGCTCAGGTAATGGCGCGTCTGGGGCTGCGGGAGCGGGGAGAAACACTTGCCGGTTCAAGGACGCCACGGGTGCGCCACATCAAAGCCAGAGGAAAGGCAAATCTGCTGCCCGTGCAGAAAAGCCGAGGACAAACTGCAGGTAAGAGAGCGCACCTCGTTCCTGCAGTGCTCCCTTGGGAGTTACGGATGTTTGCCTTCCAGGCAAAAGAACAGACTTTGCCTTAGGAGAAATGAAGAGCTGCCTGTTCCCTTCTTTAGGCTCCGGTGTTTCACTTCTGGTTGGTCGTGTTAATTGGATGGGCGAGCTGGAAATAGCCTTTTGTTTTGATACGCAGAAGTAAATTGTTAGTAATACGCGGTGTCAGTAGAGTTCATTTTTGAGCACCTAGGTGCCAGTGGAAACGTAAGGAATGAAGCTCGATGGGAACTGATACTTAAATTTAGTTTTCCGTGATTTTTCTTTGCCGTTCGGGCGTGGATGGCACGGTGTCCTGTGGCTCGGTCCACGTTCTGTTCCGTGGAGCCTTCGGTCTAGGACTTTGAAGTAAGGAAGTTTGTCCTTCCAGAAAAGGGCTAGTCGCTCCTAGGATTGAGGTGTGGACTTGCAGAGTCTCTTAGGCACGTGCTCGGAATTGGAGGCGAATTTCACTTGATGTTGCTGCTGTTTGTCTTCACTTTCCTTCCTTCCCCCACGGCTCCATCAGGAGCGGGAGCTCTGAATCATCATTTTGTTTTCAGTCTCAAACACGTTTTTTTACCCAAGGAGGTGCTACGTTTAGAAGTTAATGAGTTTTGTCACAAACGCGTCGGTCGATGCGATTGCGTTGCGATTGTTAAAACCCGCAAAATAACACCAGTCTTACGGATCTGGCCTATTTCTTCCGAACACGGATTCGTCACGTGCAAATCGGGATACAGGTCGTCTGCGCTTCGTGCTGAGACAGGGATGAGCTCCCAAAGGCAAAAAATACAAGGTCGTGGGGGTTGTTTTTGTTTGTATTTGGGGGCGGGGGGGGTGGATTTAAAAGAAAAAAAAGAGCGCAGTGTTGACTGGTGGCAGCCTGCAGGGCTCTTTTGCTGCCCGACCTCTCCTTTTCCTCTCTTGAACTCCTCTTTCGTGGCTGTAATTGTCGTTTGGAGAAGTTCAGAAGAGCGGTTCAGTGACTTGCCTGGGTCCGTGTGCCACTAATACCGGGAAGGGAAGCGCTTGAACCGGTAGCAAATCAAGTTGGCTACAAGCAGAGGTTCTGAAGGAACAACGATAACGGGAAGCAAATAGCAAGTTCCCAAAAAATGGGCGCGCGTCAAACGCATCCGAGTTTTACGGCCAAATGTTGTTTGGCAATATGTTCCAAACGGCTATTTTTTCCTTCCCTCGGTTGTAGTCTTTGCAAAACTTCACAAAACCAGGAAGCTTGGGACTCCTACCCAGCTTTATGCTACGGGTTTTTTTTTTTTTCCTCTCTCAGCAGAGCGTCAGCTGCCGCCGTTTCACCGTGGTCGTCCTTTCTTCTGCCGTGAAAGTGCAAGACGGACGGAAAGGCTCCATAGCGGTCTGCGAGTACAAGGTACGTCCGCGATGCGTGTCCGCGTTTTTCCTAAGGCGCTTGTAGTACGGACTTCAAAGTTAACGTCAAGAATGTGCCGGCTCTCCTTCCTTCTGTAGTTTTTCTAGGAACTGTTTTAACGCAGATACTAAAAGTCAAAGAAGGTCTGCGCTGGAGCGTGTTAACGCCTGTGCAGAATCGGCTTCCCTCCGTTTATTTTGCCTTCCCGAAAGCGCAATCTTGTGTTTCTGTGCGCTTACTAGGAAAGGATATCAGGAAAACAATTTTATCCGAAAAGAGGAAAGACAATGTTTGTGAGAGTTCAGGCGTTCGGAAGAAACAGGCTTTGTTTTTGTCATAAAAGCTGTGTGCTTTTTCAGTCAATAAGTTTTTAAAATATCTTACAGTAGGTCTCGAAAAGCTTACTGCGATACTAGCGTCCGTACTAAAAGCGATCAAGGTCCAAGGAGAGACGTGGGCAAAAGAGGAGGAATCGGCGTCGCTTTCCCGAGAAGCATTGCCAGCCTTGTAAGTAGCGACAGCGAGTCCTGACGTGGTTTCGGTGAGTTACTGCTTCGGCAGCATCCTTTTTTCTTAACCTACAGCGTGTGATTTCTTACTTCAGCTGGAAAGAGATTTTCCAGAATGGAAATCTTTCTCATTCAAAGAAGTTGTGTTTTATGAGCTCCCCATCAGAGTGGGGATCTTCAGAGATGATGCGCTTGGCAGTGGAAGTCAGCAGCAGCAAGACTTTCCACTCTCTTAAAAAAAAGAAAAAAAAAGAAAAAAAAAAAAAAAGTCCGTTTGCTTCCAAAGACCCGAGCACAACACGTCTTCCAGAAGTTGATGGCATCGCTGGTTCTCAGTTGCAACAGCCGAGATGTCATCAACACGCGTTCCTCTGCGTGCTTCGGCGCAGCCAAAAGCGTTAGCAAATCTGCCGGTCCTTTTTGGTAGCCTTACGCGTTGCAGCCCCGGGGATTGGATTCTGCCCCCAAAGTAAAACCGTATGGGGGATCTCTTCTGTCATGGATTTTTCTCTCCTAGATGTAACTTTAGGAAAAAAAAGTTAAAATTGGATCTACAAACTGCCTTGCGTTGTTTCAGCTGTAACTGCCAACTAGCTGTGGCGTACAATTGCTTAGGTGTGTTTAAGCAGTTAGGTATTTGTTCTGAACGTTGACCAGGAGAGGCAACTGAACGTTACGGGGTGTTTTCCCCCCCGCTCTTTTGACGGAGTGCTCTGAAGTACTTTCTGTCTGGCTTTCAAGGGTGCGTTTCCCTGGCAGTTCAGCAGCATCTCTCTTGGGCGGCGCGGCTGGCCAGATGTCGCTCCTAATGACGTAAGGCGCAAAAAACCCCTGGTCAAATGATGACTGCGTATCTTGGAGACAGATAATCTACTGGTATCGATTCACAGCTGTGCAAGTTAAATTAACGCCAAAGGAAAATCCAGTCCTTCTCCAGCAGAAGTATTTTTATTGGATGTTTATAAACACACGCACAGCTTTTTTAGTATGAAGCGAATTGCTGCGATTTGTCCTTTGCTTTTCCTTTTCCCCTCGAAAGCGTTACGCTTCGCTTCCAGCTTTGTCGACCGAGCCAGCAAGATGTGCAGCAGCAGCTGCGAGGGCCGTAGCTGTTGCGGCGGACCTGTA
Source organism: Platalea leucorodia (assembly GCF_965183815.1). Taxonomy (NCBI): domain Eukaryota; kingdom Metazoa; phylum Chordata; class Aves; order Pelecaniformes; family Threskiornithidae; genus Platalea; species Platalea leucorodia. The sequence goes on from NC_138859.1 coordinate 47,041,604, forward strand.
AGCGTAGATTCTGATTGCGGTACGCCCTCGTCCTGCAGCCTCGCAGGGTCGTCTCCCTGCAGCCGTGCCGTAAGGAAGGGGTGAGACGTTTTCCAACGCCGGCAAGAGCGTGTGCTTGTATGCGAAGAACATGTTCGGAATCGTACCGGTTAGTCTTAATGCTGATGGGAAGCGTTCAGGTCGCTCTAGCTTTTAAAGGATGTCTTGTATTTGGAGCTGACCTGCTTACCTCGAATCCTCCTTGAGCTCAACTGCTCTCCTCTCCCTTGCTCTGACTGAATTCCTGTACTCGCTGCTGTGCTATTTTTTTCACATGCTGAAATATCGCTTGGGCTTTTTGTTTTTCAGGTGTCTTGTTGCAAGCGTCTCGTGATGCTCGCTAGGTACCCCCCGGCCCAGGTTGGCCTGCCTGTCGTGAAGCGTCCCGAGGGTAAGGGGCCGGCCCCGTGCCTGGAGGCTCCCGGCTCTGTCTCCGGCGGGTGCCCCGCGGGTGCGGCAGCGAGGGCTGCGTGGTGGGGCGAGTCCCGGGCCAAGAGGGAGCGGGGAGGTTCGTTGCCCCGGGGAGCCCGTCCCAGCGCGGGAACGGAGGGGGAGCACGGCAGAGCAGAGCCTGAGCGAGAGGTGCGGCACCGTCCCCCGGCAGGCTCCCCCCGCGGCGTGGGGCAGCCGCCGGCTTGCGGGCCGGGGGCCGGGGGGGGCTGCAGCCGTTTGGGGGGGCTGCCCCCATTTTATTTTTCTGGCGGAGCTCCCCTTTTTGGGGGGGCGCCTACATATGTAAATGGCATTATTAAAGTAGCTGTTTTCCTTGTTCTGTGCCTTTTTGGGGGGGGGTGATTAAAAAGTGTGGAGGGGCCTGGGGGGTGATGATGTCATTTGGGGCCCCCCAACGTCACGGGGGGCGGGGGCGTGATGATGAAACAGAGGAGCAGGTGAGTGGGGGATGAAGGTGTCACGGGGAGGTTTCCCCCCAGAGAAGGGGGGTCACAGTCCCAAAATGCCTGAAAACTCGTGTGTGTGTGTGATTAACCATGTGAAGAACTGGAAATACGGGTGCGAGGCATTGCAGTAGAGAAAAATCTCTCGCCTTTATATATATATATTGAAAAATAATATTCGTTTTTATGTGTGTGTATATATATATGTAAAAGGATTTCAAAATACAAACCTGTACCTGCTATGTTATAGAAATTATTAAAAAATCTCAATGGAGATAGATAGGGTTTTAAAATAAAAAAGAACTTGTCTCTATGTTAAGAAATAAAGGAGTTTAAAATGCAAAAAGAGATGATGTAGGTGAAGGAATTTAAACCAGAAGTCAGTCTGGATAGGTAGAAGTACCTACGCTTACCCTGTGTCACCGAGTAAGCCTAAGTAGGTATCCCGTGTAATCGAAGTAAAGGTTCTATGGAAGTGTAAACAGATAACTAAGTCTAAAGAGGTAGGATTGTAAGTAGATACCGAAGTCTAAAGAGAGAAGTCGAAGATATCAAAGTGTCAAAATATGCAAGTCCAAGAGCAAAATATCCAATATCCAAGAGCAACACAGTTTGGGGCTCCCAGGAAAGCTGAATCCGCCTGGATTTGTGCAGCTGGAAAGCAAGCACAAACACACCACACCGCACACGCACACACTCACACCCCCCACGCCCCCCCGCATTTTAACGCAGAAAACCAAAAATGACCCATTGTTATGATGTGGAAAAGCGCCGGAAAACCCCAGAACTGAATATTTTGGAAAAGCAGAAACCCCCAAGTTTTGTATGATGTAAAAGAAAAAACAAACAACAACAACAACAACAAACAAAAAAACCCCAAACGAAAAGCCCGCACCAATTTGGGCCAAATCTGGGGTGAACCGCGGACAGTTTGAGGGGCATTGCTGGGGATTATCTGGCGTGGATTCCTTCTCCGGAGCGGAATATCCGTTGCGGGTTATCCCAGGTGAGTTATCTGCTGTGGATTATGCCGGGTGGACCACCTGGTGTAGGTCATCCCCACCCGTGTCCCCCCGTGCACCTTTGTACCCACACATAGCCGCCGTCCGTCTGTCCCCGTCTCCTCCCCCCTGTCCTCCTCTGCGTGTCTCTCCGCCCTCCCGAGTGCTCTCCACCCGAACGTCCCCCCACACAAGGTTTTTCCCCCCGTGCGGTTTTTTTTTTTTTTTTTTTTTTTTTTTTCCCTGGGCCGTGCCCCCCGCGTCCCCTGCCCTCCAGTCTCGCGCCCCCGCTCCCCTGCTCCACCCCTCCCCTAACCCCTTTGCTTCTGGACCCCCAGCTCCGCACGGGCCACGGGCAGCCTGGGGAGCTTCACCCCGAGCCGTTCCTTTCCCCCCTGGGCAGCAGCGGTTCTGCCGCTGCTACAGGCAGGCGCTTTCTGGACGGGCGAGGGGCTGGGACGACCGGAGGCTGCCGCACGCTCCGGCCCGAGCGAGACGCTGTTCCCGGGGGACCTGGCGCAGGGAAAGGCGAGGGACTCTCCGCGCTGCCGGTGGCTCTTCAGAAGGGAACCGCGCTCTGGTTTTAGCGGCAGAAGGTGTCGGTCGGGCAGCCGCGTAGCACCGTGTTGAGCGACGGGGCAGGCGTCTGGCTTGTTGGAGTCCAGGCGTGTTTCTCGCCTCGCAGTCTCGATGCCAAAACAAGCAGGGGGTTCAGGTTCCCAAAGCCTTTGGACGTGGGAGCAAGACGACAGCTAGGTCTCTAGCAGCACGGTATTTCAGCCGTGTTGCTTGCTGCAAATGGCTTGCAGGCCAGGAGATGTTGAGAGGGGTCTGAAACAAAGAAAGGGAGCGTGGAAGTGGTTGTTTGAAGGCGGCAAATGAGGCAGCCGAAGGAAGCGAGCGGCTCAGCCGCCGCCTCGGCAGACCAGCCCCTCCAGCCTCCCGAGTCTGGCGCGCCGCAGGCGGTCAAAGCGCAGGCGCCGCGCTCGCTGGCGGGAGCGGCAGGGAGCGCAGAGCTGCGCTGCCGTCCAGAGCGGCGAGGGAACCGGCAGGGCTCTACGGCCATCTGGTGCGGCCAGCCGACGGGCCTCTTTGCTTTCCCTGTTTCACGTCTAATTCCTTTGCGTGCCGCAGGGCAGGGTGGTAAGTAACATCGCGCAGGTCTTATTTAAGTGGCAAGCCCTGCGCGGGAAGCCCGGGGCGTGCGCAGGATGAGCGGAGGGCACCGCGGCAGAGCCCGAGGGTCACCGGCGTATCGCTCGCTCGCAGATCGCGCGCTTGCCGGCGGTCTGCTCGCGTGCACCGCTTCCTGATAATCGTAGCTGCCCCTCTCACACAAAGCAGCTTTCAGTATCTCCTCGCGTGCCTTCAGGATGTCATCAGTGTTGCTTTTTTTTTTCTTTTTTTTTTAATAAAATCTCTCCAGGGTCTGTTGGCTCGCTGGTGTCACTCTCCCACCCCTGATGCCACCTGCAGATGAATCCAGCACTCCCGGGGGCTTACTCTGGGGGCAAAAAAGCCGAGCCAAGGCAAAGGTATTGACCAGGTTCCCTGCGCTGCTTCCCCCGGCTGGGTCCTGGGGTGAGGGGCGCGGACAGAAAGGGCCAGCAGCCCTCTGCGAGCTGTCAAGTGCAGAGGACTGAAATGCTCGAGCCGCTTGGGTGCTTTTTGGGGGCGAGGCAATGGCTCTGGCTGCGTGGGCTGTGAGCGGGAGCAGGGGCAGAGAAGGGCGAGGCTTGTGGCCCCCCCCCGTCAGGCGGCGGCGGCTGCGGGCGGCCCAAGGCGGGCCGGGGTGCGAGTCCTTTGTCCCCGCGGGGAGCGCTCGGAGCGCGGGGCTCGGTGTGGTGCTGCCGCCTGGCGTCCAAAAGCGGGTACTGCAGCTCGGGTGGCGCCCGGGGGCGGTGGGGCGTTTTGGCCGTGCCTCGGTGCTGCCGCCTGGCGTCCAAAAGCGGGTACTGCAGGCCGGGAGCCGCGCAGGGGCGGTGGCGTGCACGTGCTCCCCGGTGCCGGTGGCCGGTACCGGGCATGCGACAGCGCGGCGCCCGCGGGGCGATGCCGCCGCAGCCGTTGCTGCCTCCCGGTAAGGAAGCGCCGCTCTCGCCGCCCGGGAGGTGCTGGCTGCTGCTGGCACGGCCGCCTCGGCCTCCGCTGCAGCCCCGCCCCGGCCCACGCCCCCGTCCTGGTGTGGAGCGGCCCCGCCCCTAGGGACGGGCCCCGCCCCTGGAGCTCCCCGGCAGGGGAAGGGCACCACCCCTAGCGACAGGCCCCGCCCCTGGAGACCACCCCGTGCGGTGTGTCAGGGCGGAGCTTAGCCGCGGGGGGCGGAGCCTTGCGGTGGTAAGGCGGAGCTTCACCGCGCATGCGCGGTGCGTAGGGGGCGGAGCCTTGCCGCGGGGGGGCGGAGTTTTGCCCTGAAGGGCGGAGCTTTGGCCGAGCATGCGTGCTGTGTCGGGGGCGGAGCTTAGCCGCGGGGGGCGGAGCGTTGCGGTGGTAAGGCGGAGCTTTGCCGCGTGAGGGCGGAGCCTCACTGGCGCATGCGCAGTGCATTGGGGCGGAGCTTTGCAGCGGGAGGGCGGAGCTTTGCGCTGAAGGGCGGGGCTTTGGCCGAGCATGCGTGCTGTGTCAGGGGCGGAGCTTAGCCGCGGGGGGCGGAGCGCTGCCGTGTGAGGGCGGAGCTCCACGGGCGCATGCGCGCTGTGTCGGGGCGGAGCTTTGCGGCGTGGGGCGGAGCCTTGCCGCGGGGAGGGCGGAGCTTCGCTGGCGCATGCGTGCTGTGTCGGGGCGGAGCTTAGCCGCGGGGGGCGGAGCGTTGCGGTGGTAAGGCGGAGCTTTGCCGTGTGAGGGCGGAGCTCCACGGGCGCATGCGCGCTGTGTCAGGGCGGAGCTTTGCCGCGTGGGGCGGAGCCTTGCCGCGGGGAGGGCGGAGCTTCGCTGGCGCATGCGTGGTGTGTGCAGGGCGGAGCTTTGCTGCAGAGGGCGGGGTTTGCCGCGGGGAGGGCGGAGCTTCGCCAGCGCATGCGCGGTGCGTCGGGGGCGGGAATCGCGCGGTGGGCGGAGGTTCCCCGCGCGGAGGGGCCAGGGTGAGCCCGGGGCGGAGGGGAGCGGAGCGGAGCGGTCGTTGGGCTGCGGTTGCAGGCAGCGAGGAGGTGAGCGGGGAAAGCCCCGAGGAGGGCGGCGGGAGGCACGGAGCGGGGAGGGTGCGGTGCCGTGTGGGAGCCGGGCGGGCGGAGCTTCCTGGAGCCGGTCCGGGGGGGCGCCGCGCCGAGCCGCGCCGCTCCGGGGCCGGGCGGCGGGGGGGGGCGCCGCGCCGCGCCGAGCCGCGCCGCTCCGGGGCCGGGCGGCGGGGGGGGGCGCCGCGCCGCGCCGAGCCGCGCCGCTCCGGGGCCGGGCGGCGGGGGGGGCGCCGCGCCGCGCCGAGCCGCGCCGCTCCGGGGCCGGGCGGCGGGGGGGGCGCCGCGCCGCGCCGAGCCGCGCCGCTCCGGGGCCGGGCGGCGGGGGGGGCGCCGCGCCGCGCCGAGCCGCGCCGCTCCGGGGCCGGGCGGCGGGGGGGGGCGCCGCGCCGCGCCGAGCCGCGCCGCTCCGGGGCCGGGCGGCGGGGGGGGGCGCCGCGCCGCGCCGAGCCGCGCCGCTCCGGGGCCGGGCGGCGGGGGGGGCGCCGCGCCGCGCCGAGCCGCGCCGCTCCGGGGCCGGGCGGCGGGGGGGGGCGCCGCGCCGCGCCGAGCCGCGCCGCTCCGGGGCCGGGCGGCGGGGGGGGGCGCCGCGCCGCGCCGAGCCGCGCCGCTCCGGGGCCGGGCGGCGGGGGGGGGCGCCGCGCCGCGCCGAGCCGCGCCGCTCCGGGGCCGGGCGGCGGGGGGGGGCGCCGCGCCGCGCCGAGCCGCGCCGCTCCGGGGCCGGGCGGCGGGGGGGGGCGCCGCGCCGCGCCGAGCCGCGCCGCTCCGGGGCCGGGCGGCGCGGGGGGCGCCGCGCCGCGCCGAGCCGCGCCGCTCCGGGGCCGGGCGGCGGGGGGGGGCGCCGCGCCGCGCCGAGCCGCGCCGCTCCGGGGCCGGGCGGCGGGGGGGGGCGCCGCGCCGCGCCGAGCCGCGCCGCACCGGGGCCGGGCGGCGGGGGGGGGCGCCGCGCCGAGCCGCGCCGCGCCGCTTGTGCCGGGCGGTGCGGGAGCGCCGCGCCGAGCCGCTGAGCTCCGGGGCCGGGCGGCGGGGGGGGCGCCGCGCCGAGCCGCTCCGCTCCGCTCCGGGGCCGGGCGGTGGGGGGGAGCCGCGCCGCTTCGAGCCGCTGAGCTCCGGGGCCGGGCGGCGGGGGGGCGCCGCGCCGAGCCGCTCCGCTCCGCTCCGGGGCCGGGCGGTGGGGGGGAGCCGCGCCGCGTCGAGCCGCTGAGCTCCGGGGCCGGGCGGCGGGGGGGGCGCCGCGCCGAGCCGCTCCGCTCCGCTCCGGGGCCGGGCGGCGGGGGGGAGCCGCGCCGCGCCGAGCCGCTGAGCTCCGGGGCCGGGCGGCGGGGGGGGCGCCGCGCCGAGCCGCTGAGCTCCGGGGCCGGGCGGCGGGGGGGGCGCCGCGCCGAGCCGCTCCGCTCCGGGGCCGGGCGGCGGGGGGGGCGCCGCGCCGAGCCGCTCCGCTCCGGGGCCGGGCGGTGGGGGGGCGCCGGGTCGGCGCCGGTGGGGGGGCGCCGGCCGGAGCCGGTGGCGGGGGCTGCCCGGAGCCGCGCTGGGGGCTCGGCGGGGCTTGCACGTGCGGTGGTGTCGTGGGGAACGGTGTCCCCGCAGGGTCCAAAAGCAGGGAGGGCTGCGTCTCGCGGCATTTTGGAGCCCGGGGCTTTTGGTCGGCCACGTTGGTTCCCCGGGCCATGCCGGCAGGTGTAGTTTCTATGGTCGTGGCTGCCAGGCAAACCGCTTCTCTTTTTGCCTCCTCCTTTCCAGTGTCACCTTCTGCGTCCCATGCAGAAAATCCTGCGTGCTTGATTCCGCTCGCTGCTCAGGTAATGGCGCGTCTGGGGCTGCGGGAGCGGGGAGAAACACTTGCCGGTTCAAGGACGCCACGGGTATGCCACATCAAAGCCAGAGGAAAGGCAAATCTGCTGCCCGTGCAGAAAAGCCGAGGACAAACTGCAGGTAAGAGAGCGCACCTCGTTCCTGCAGTGCTCCCTTGGGAGTTACGGATGTTTGCCTTCCAGGCAAAAGAACAGACTTTGCTCTAGGAGAAATGAAGAGCTGCCTGTTCCCTTCTTTAGGCTCCGGTGTTTCACTTCTGGTTGGTCGTGCTAATTGGATGGGCGAGCTGGAAATAGCCTTTTGTTTTGATACGCAGAAGTAAATTGTTAGTAATACGCGGTGTCAGTAGAGTTCATTTTTGAGCACCTAGGTGCCAGTGGAAACGTAAGGAATGAAGCTCGATGGGAACTGATACTTAAGTTTAGTTTTCCGTGATTTTTCTTTGCCGTTCGGGCGTGGATGGCACGGTGTCCTGTGGCTCGGTCCACGTTCTGTTCCGTGGAGCCTTCGGTCTAGGACTTTGAAGTAAGGAAGTTTGTCCTTCCAGAAAAGGGCTAGTCGCTCCTAGGATTGAGGTGTGGACTTGCAGAGTCTCTTAGGCACGTGCTCGGAATTGGAGGCGAATTTCACTTGATGTTGCTGCTGTTTGTCTTCACTTTCCTTCCTTTCCCCACGGCTCCATCAGGAGTGGGAGCTCTGAATCATCATTTTGTTTTCAGTCTCAAACACGTTTTTTTACCCAAGGAGGTGCTACGTTTAGAAGTTAATGAGTTTTGTCACAAACGCGTCGGTCGATGCGATTGCGTTGCGATTGTTAAAACCCGCAAAATAACACCAGTCTTACGGATCTGGCCTATTTCTTCCGAACACGGATTCGTCACGTGCAAATCGGGATACGGGTCGTCTGCGCTTCGTGCTGAGACAGGGATGAGCTCCCAAAGGCAAAAAATACAAGGTCGTGGGGGTTGTTTTTGTTTGTATTTGGGGGCGGGGGGGGTGGATTTAAAAGAGAAAAAAGAGCGCAGTGTTGACTGGTGGCAGCCTGCAGGGCTCTTTTGCTGCCCGACCTCTCCTTTTCCTCTCTTGAACTCCTCTTTCGTGGCTGTAATTGTCGTTTGGAGAAGTTCAGAAGAGCGGTTCAGTGACTTGCCTGGGTCCGTGTGCCACTAATACCGGGAAGGGAAGCGCTTGAACCGGTAGCAAATCAAGTTGGCTACAAGCAGAGGTTCTGAAGGAACAACGATAACGGGAAGCAAATAGCAAGTTCCCAAAAAATGGGCGCGCGTCAAACGCATCCGAGTTTTACGGCCAAATGTTGTTTGGCAATATGTTCCAAACGGCTATTTTTTCCTTCCCTCGGTTGTAGTCTTTGCAAAACTTCACAAAACCAGGAAGCTTGGGACTCCTACCCAGCTTTATGCTACGGGTTTTTTTTTTTTTCCTCTCTCAGCAGAGCGTCAGCTGCCGCCGTTTCACCGTGGTCGTCCTTTCTTCTGCCGTGAAAGTGCAAGACGGACGGAAAGGCTCCATAGCGGTCTGCGAGTACAAGGTACGTCCGCGATGCGTGTCCGCGTTTTTCCTAAGGCGCTTGTAGTACGGACTTCAAAGTTAACGTCAAGAATGTGCCGGCTCTCCTTCCTTCTGTAGTTTTTCTAGGAACTGTTTTAACGCAGATACTAAAAGTCAAAGAAGGTCTGCGCTGGAGCGTGTTAACGCCTGTGCAGAATCGGCTTCCCTCCGTTTATTTTGCCTTCCCGAAAGCGCAATCTTGTGTTTCTGTGCGCTTACTAGGAAAGGATATCGGGAAAACCATTTTATCCTGAAAGAGGAAAGGCAATGTTTGCAAGAGTTCAGAAGAAACAGGCTTTGTTTCTGTCATAAAAGCTGTGTGCTTTTTCAGTCAATAAGTTTTTAAAAAGGAGGATTTCAAAATACAAACCTGTATCTGCTGTATTATATAAACTATTAAAAAATAATTTTCTGTCTTTTTCCCTTTTTTCCGTCTCCGTTTTAGTTCACCCATGCGGGTTTTTAAATCACTTCCCGATGTTCTTAATCGCCGCTTCCTTTAAACACTTTCCTGACTCCTTTTCTCCTCTTTGCTGCCTTTATTCCCCTGTATTTCTGTGTTAATTCTTTCTTGTCTTTCCTTAGGGCCCTCGTTTTTTGAATCTTCCTTCTCCGTCCCTCTAGTTCGCTGTCCTGTTTTTTAATTTTCCCACTTATTTCCCTAATCCCTGTGGCTTTTTCCATGTTCTAGGTTGACTTTTCCCCTGGGGGTTTAGCTGGGTTTAATTGTTTCTTCTCTTCCCTTAGTGCCCTCGCTTTCTAAATTTTCCTTCTCCGATGGAGCTCCCTGTCGCTATTTATTAAGTTTTTTCCTTATTCCTTCAGTCGCCCTTGCTGTTCAAAGCGTCCTGCTTTCGGCTGGCAGAGAGTTAAGGTTCTTCCTAGTAGCTGGCACAGTGCTGCCTTTTGGATTTCGGATGAGCATCATGTTGGTAACGCGCTGACGTTTTGTTTGTCGCTAAGTAGCGCTGACACCACTCAAGGACCTTTCAGCTTCCCGTGCTCTGCCCGGTGCGCAAGAAGCTGGGAGGTGCCACAGGCAGCTCAGCTGCCCCAGACCGGCCGCAGCGCTATTCCCTACCGTGGGACGTCACGCTCGGTCTGGAAACCGGGGGGCGTTGGCCAGGAGTCAGCGATGGCAGCTCGGGGATGTGCTTGGCATCGGTCGGCGAGTGGTGAGCCCCTGTCTAGTGAAGCGCTTGCTTTGTATACTCTTATTGGTTTATTACTACTACTACTGCTACTACTAGTGTTACTACTATTCTGTTGTCTTTTCCTTCAATTGTTAAACTGTTCTTTACCTTAACCCCCGAGTTTTCTGACTTCGACCCTTGCAATTTTCTCCCGCGTAGCGGCTGCGTGGTGCTTAGCTGCTGGCTGGGGTTAAACCACGACAAAAGCTTCTGTCGACTTGTATTCCGTCTGCCGTTTCCATTTTTTAATTCTTCCTTGTCTCTATTAGTACCTTTGCTTTGTCCGTTTTCTTCCTACGTCTCTCTTTTAGTTCACTGTCCCTGTTTTTCATTTTTTTCTCTTCGTTGCCCTAAGTCCCGTCACTCTTGAAGTTTTTTTTGCTTTTATCCCGTTCCTTGTCTTTAGTTTTCAACGAGTTCTTCTCTTTCCTTAGGGTCCTCCCTTTTAACAGCCTCGGAGGGGGCGTAGCTTCCCGCTGAGGAGCGGTTGGAGGAGGCGAGGTGGTTGTCAGCCGGGTCATCATTTAATAGTAAAGTATGAAATGGCACGTTGATTAATCATTTACCTTTTGGTTTTGTGGGAGCTGTGCTGGCTGCCTTTAGAATCAGCTGAGAATTTGAGGTGAGCTGGGTTGTAGAGGGGAGGCACCCGGGGCTGGCTATTTCACCCGAGCGCCACGGGCACTTTGTGTCTCCTGGCATCCTAGGCGCACCGAGTGACAGTCGCAGCATCTTTCTTTAGAATAGGCGTGGAGCAGGTGAGCGGAGCGGTAGGGTGCTTTTGAGGAGGAGGGTGTCGCAGAAGCGGTTGGCAGTAACCAGACCGATGCTGAATACCAGCGCTGTGTTTTAGTTTGTTAGTGGGTTGTGGGTTTGTGGGTTGGGAGTTTGGTGTTGGTTTTTTTGTTTGTTTTGTTTTTTTTTGTTGTTTTTCTTTTTGTTTTGTGGGTTTGGTGGGTTTGGTGGGTTTGGTGGGTTTGGTGGGTTTGGTGGGTTTGGTGGGTTTGGTGGGTTTGGTGGGTTTGGTGGGTGTTTTTTGGTGTTTTTTGGTGTTTTTTGGTGTTTTTTGGTGTTTTTTGGTGTTTTTTGGTGTTTTTTGGTGTTTTTTGGTGTTTTTTGGTGTTTTTTGGTGTTTTTTGGTGTTTTTTGGTGTTTTTTGGTGTTTTTTGGGGTTTTTTGGGGTTTTTTGGGGTTTTTTGGGGTTTTTTGGGGTTTTTTGGGGTTTTTTGGGGTTTTTTGGGGTTTTTTGGGGTTTTTTGGGGTTTTTTGGGGTTTTTTGGGGTTTTTTGGGGTTTTTTGGGGTTTTTTGGGGTTTTTTGGGGTTTTTTGGGGTTTTTTGGGGTTTTTTGGGGTTTTTTGGGGTTTTTTGGGGTTTTTTGGGGTTTTTTGGGGTTTTTTGGGGTTTTTTGGGGTTTTTTGGGGTTTTTTGGGGTTTTTTGGGGTTTTTTGGGGTTTTTTGGGGTTTTTTGGGGTTTTTTGGGGTTTTTTGGGGTTTTTTGGGGTTTTTTGGGGTTTTTTGGGGTTTTTTGGGGTTTTTTGGGGTTTTTTGGGGTTTTTTGGGGTTTTTTGGGGTTTTTTGGGGTTTTTTGGGGTTTTTTGGGGTTTTTTGGGGTTTTTTGGGGTTTTTTGGGGTTTTTTGGGGTTTTTTGGGGTTTTTTGGGGTTTTTTGGGGTTTTTTTGGGGTTTTTTTGTTTTTTGGAGTTTTTTTTTTGTTTTTTTTTTTTTGGGGGGGGTTTTTTTTTGGTTTTTTTTTGTTTTGTTTTTTTGTTTTCTTTTTGTTTTTTTTTTGTTTTTTTTTGTTTTGTTTTAGATGACGAAGAGGAACTGGGTGAGTGCAGGAATGTTGTAGTTAGGTGTGTGGTGGTTTTCTTTTTTTTTTGAGGGTGGATTCAGATCCCTGGCCCTCTGAAAGCTCAGTTGCGGGATCAGGGCTGAGGAGGTAACAAGGATAGGAATTGCAGGGAGGGGTTATAAAGTTGGTGTCGGGGAGAGGCCTGTCCAGGAGCAGTCTCCTTTGGGAAGGGCAAAGGAGCGGGTTACTGTTGTTAGCGCGCTGCTGACGTTTGCTGAGCAGGGCAGTTCCATCCTGTGTCTGTGCGTTTTGCTTTTGCGTAGTCTGTCTGTCTTCTGTGTCTCGTACCATGGCTTTCTCAGGTCTCGATGTTTCCGTAGCTCTTTGTGATCATCGGGCCCCTCGGTAAGCCTCCCGAGGGTCTCGAACGCATCGCCTCATCGGCATAGCGTTTCTTGAGCCCTGCTTATCTCGCCGTCGTAGCTTAAAGCACGGACGTGTCCGGGAAGCGTCGCGTTCCAGATGTTTCCGAGGGATCGTCTGTTGCGGTGGCCGGCCGGGCGGTCTCCGCAGGTCTGCTTTTGAGAGTTACGTTTCTACGGTCGTCTTCAGGGGTTTCATCCCTGGTTCCTTAATGGTCTTAGGTCTTAAATCCTGGCTTGTCATGCATCCATTTATCTTTTTTAGATGGTAGTTTTATCTCCTGGGCCACGGCAGGCACCGTAGGGGTTCCGTGCCGGAGGCATCTTCCCTACCGGAGTCGTTCCCGCTCGTGATCTTCTCGGGTCTCGAGGTCACGTCGTTTGTGGCATCTGTGTGCAGTGTCTGTCTGTGTGTCGGGGTTGGAGCCGCTCTGCCCAGGAGCGTTGCCATATTGGAGTTGGGGGTAGCATAGCCTCACGGTGATAAGTCCATTTGTACAGTATCTGTAGGCAAAGATTGTACGGGCCATCTCAAGGCAAGCAGCTGTAGACAGGTGCCGCAGTTACTTCTGTTGTGTTTTGCGGGTGCCGGAGGCTGGACCGGCGCACGTAGCGAAGCGTCTTCTTCGCCTTGCCGTAACGGAAGGTGAAACTTGGGAATCGTACGGAGCCCAAGGTTGTTTAGAGGTGCGCGGCGAGGCAGTTGCAGGGATAGCTCTGGAACCGGGGGGCTGTGCTGCAGTGGCAGCTGGGTGGTGTAAGTGTAGTGGTTTGAGTGAGCGGTGGTTGAAGGATTGTTCGGTTCCTGAATGTGCCTAACCTTGTACGTGTGAAGTATTTTATTGCAGGTCGTATGTAATGTTGAGAGTAATTTATTTCATATATACTATAGAATAAAAAAACCCCAGCTGGGGCATTTCCCTCCCCCCCGCTGCGTTTTTTTTCCCCCGGTCCCGGCCGCTCTGCGAGGCGATGATCATCGCCAAGGTTTGGGCGGAGGTCAGGCTCGGGCCGGGGTTTTCTCAGGCAGGGCGATTTTTTTTTTTTTTTTTTTTTTTTTGAGGCCCTCGGGAACACCGTTCCCAGGGAGCGCCGCAGAGGCAGGGCGACGGTCCGTTGTGGCGTGCTGGTGGTGGAATGGATCGGCCGAGACCGAGGCGTGGTTTGGGTGGTAGCTGAATGAGCGGTGCGTTTGGAATGTATCTAACCTTTTATGATGGTGTGGGGGTGCTTTGTTTCTTTGCAGGTTCCAGGTGGAATTGAAATTTTTCCTTTGCAGACATGTAGAAATGAAAACAAAATGACAATTATGACAATTATCCCTGGGAGTCATAATTAATTTAAATTAAAAAAAGAAATTACTCCCAGGGTAGGAGCTGGTTGCTACTGCTGCACCAGCCTTACCATTTTTTAATTTTTTTTTAGTTCATTTTTTTTATAGTGTTTGTTATTTGTTTTTTTTTTCCTTTGTACTATATAAATATGTATACAAATATATACATACACCCTCCCAGGTGGGAGGAAGCAATGATTAAAATAGTAACACCACATCTTCCTATAACAATTCATTCCTCCCACATGGAAGGGCAATTACCATCTTGTTATGAAACTGAATCAACTAATTATTCAAAGCAGTTACATTTTTCTGGCACCCCCTACAAAACAAAAGAAACAATAAACAACGAGAAATGCAAACACAATCATTCAAACAAAATTGTACACAGCACACAAAAGTGTAAAAAGCAAAACCCAGCGCGGCAAAAAACGAACTCGTCCAAAGCACCAAACTAGCCGACACAGTCCTCCCGGATGACAGAGAAGGTCCTCCAGAGCATAGAGATGAGCCAGAAAGTCCTCCCCGATGATAAAGACTGTCCTTCAGACCATAGAGCTGCAAGGAGAAGTCCTCCCGGAGTATAGAGCGGCTCCGCAGACCATCGAGATGACAGCGAAAGTCGACCCAGACGATAGAGAAGGTCGTCCAGAGCATAGAGATGAAACCAGAGGTCCCCTGGATGATCCAGAAGGTCGCCGAGCGCCTCGAGATTAAACTGGCAGTCCCAACCGGCGCATGCGCGGTGCGCCGGGGGCGGGCATGGGGCGGTGGGCGGAGGTTCCCGGAGCGGAGCGGCGCGGTCGTTGGGCTGCGGCTGCAGGCAGCGAGGAGGTGAGCGGGGAAAGCCCCGAGGAGGACGGCGGTGCCTGCGGGGGAGCGGCCGGGCCGGCGGGAGGCACGGAGCGGGGAAGGTGCGGTGCCGTGTGGGAGCCGGCGGGCGGAGCTTCCTGGAGCCGGTCGGGGCCGGGGGCGCCGCGCCGCTCCGCTCGGGGGCCGGGCGGCGGGGAGGCGCCGCGCCGAGCCGCGCCGCTCCGGGGCCGGGCGGCGGGGAGGCGCCGCGCCGCGCCGCTCCGGGGCCGGGCGGCGGGGAGGCGCCGCGCCGCTCCGGGGCCGGGCGGCGGGGAGGCGCCGCGCCGCTTCGGGGCCGTGCGGCGGGGGGCACCGCGCCGCTTCGGGGCCGTGCGGCGGGGGTCGCCGGGTCGGCGCCGGTGGTGGGAGGCCGGCCGGAGCCGGTGGCGGGGGCTGCCCGGAGCCGTGCTGGGGGCTCGGCGGGGCTTCCACGTGCGGCGATGGCGTGGGGAACGGTGTCCCCGCAGGGTCAAAAGCAGGGAGGGCTGTGTCTCGCGGCATCTTGGAGCCCGGGGCTTTTGGTCGGCCACGTTGGTTCCCCGGGCCATGCCGGCAGGTGTAGTTTCTATGGTCGTGGCTGCCAGGCAAACCGCTTCTCTTTTTGCCTCCTCCTTTCCAGTGTCACCTTCTGCGTCCCATGCAGAAAATCCTGCGTGCTTGATTCCGCTCGCTGCTCAGGTAATGGCGCGTCTGGGGCTGCGGGAGCGGGGAGAAACACTTGCCGGTTCAAGGACGCCACGGGTGCGCCACATCAAAGCCAGAGGAAAGGCAAATCTGCTGCCCGTGCAGAAAAGCCGAGGACAAACTGCAGGTAAGAGAGCGCACCTCGTTCCTGCAGTGCTCCCTTGGGCGTTACGGATGTTTGCCTTCCAGGCAAAAGAACAGACTTTGCTCTAGGAGAAATGAAGAGCTGCCTGTTCCCTTCTTTAGGCTCCGGTGTTTCACTTCTGGTTGGTCGTGCTAATTGGATGGGCGAGCTGGAAATAGCCTTTTGTTTTGATACGCAGAAGTAAATTGTTAGTAATACGCGGTGTCAGTAGAGTTCATTTTTGAGCACCTAGGTGCCAGTGGAAACGTAAGGAATGAAGCTCGATGGGAACTGATACTTAAATTTAGTTTTCCGTGATTTTTCTTTGCCGTTCGGGCGTGGATGGCACGGTGTCCTGTGGCTCGGTCCACGTTCTGTTCCGTGGAGCCTTCGGTCTAGGACTTTGAAGTAAGGAAGTTTGTCCTTCCAGAAAAGGGCTAGTCGCTCCTAGGATTGAGGTGTGGACTTGCAGAGTCTCTTAGGCACGTGCTCGGAATTGGAGGCGAATTTCACTTGATGTTGCTGCTGTTTGTCTTCACTTTCCTTCCTTCCCCCACGGCTCCATCAGGAGCGGGAGCTCTGAATCATCATTTTGTTTTCAGTCTCAAACACGTTTTTTTACCCAAGGAGGTGCTACGTTTAGAAGTTAATGAGTTTTGTCACAAACGCGTCGGTCGATGCGATTGCGTTGCGATTGTTAAAACCCGCAAAATAACACCAGTCTTACGGATCTGGCCTATTTCTTCCGAACACGGATTCGTCACGTGCAAATCGGGATACGGGTCGTCTGCGCTTCGTGCTGAGACAGGGATGAGCTCCCAAAGGCAAAAAATACAAGGTCGTGGGGGTTGTTTTTGTTTGTATTTGGGGGCGGGGGGGGTGGATTTAAAAGAAAAAAAAGAGCGCAGTGTTGACTGGTGGCAGCCTGCAGGGCTCTTTTGCTGCCCGACCTCTCCTTTTCCTCTCTTGAACTCCTCTTTCGTGGCTGTAATTGTCGTTTGGAGAAGTTCAGAAGAGCGGTTCAGTGACTTGCCTGGGTCCGCGTGCCAGTAATACCGGGAAGGGAAGCGCTTGAACCGGTAGCAAATCAAGTTGGCTACAAGCAGAGGTTCTGAAGGAAGAACAACGATAACGGGAAGCAAATAGCAAGTTCCCAAAAAATGGGCGCGTGTCAAACGCATCCGAGTTTTACGGCCAAATGTTGTTTGGCAATATGTTCCAAACGGCTATTTTTTCCTTCCCTCGGTTGTAGTCTTTGCAAAACTTCACAAAACCAGGAAGCTTGGGACTCCTACCCAGCTTTATGCTACGGGGTTTTTTTTTTTTTTCCTCTTTCAGCAGAGCGTCAGCTGCCGCCGTTTCACCGTGGTCGCCCTTTCTTCTGCCGTGAAAGTGCAAGACGGACGGAAAGGCTCCATAGCGGTCTGCGAGTACAAGGTACGTCCGCGATGCGTGTCCGTGTTTTTCCTAAGGCGCTTGTAGTACGGACTTCAAAGTTAACGTCAAGAATGTGCCGGCTCTCCTTCCTTCTGTAGTTTTTCTAGGAACTGTTTTAAGGCAGATACTAAAAGTCAAAGAAGGTCTGCGCTGGAGTGTGTTAACGCCTGTGCAAAGTCGGCTTCCCTCCGTTTATTTTGCCTTCCCGAAAGCGCAATCTTGTGTTTCTGTGCGCTTACTAGGAAAGGATATCGGGAAAACCATTTTATCCTGAAAGAGGAAAGGCAATGTTTGCAAGAGTTCAGAAGAAACAGGCTTTGTTTCTGTCATAAAAGCTGTGTGCTTTTTCAGTCAATAAGTTTTTAAAAAGGAGGATTTCAAAATACAAACCTGTATCTGCTGTATTATATAAACTATTAAAAAATAATTTTCTGTCTTTTTCCCTTTTTTCCGTCTCCGTTTTAGTTCACCCATGCGGGTTTTTAAATCACTTCCCGATGTTCTTAATCGCCGCTTCCTTTAAACACTTTCCTGACTCCTTTTCTCCTCTTTGCTGCCTTTATTCCCCTGTATTTCTGTGTTAATTCTTTCTTGTCTTTCCTTAGGGCCCTCGTTTTTTGAATCTTCCTTCTCCGTCCCTCTAGTTCGCTGTCCTGTTTTTTAATTTTCCCACTTATTTCCCTAATCCCTGTGGCTTTTTCCATGTTCTAGGTTGACTTTTCCCCTGGGGGTTTAGCTGGGTTTAATTGTTTCTTCTCTTCCCTTAGTGCCCTCGCTTTCTAAATTTTCCTTCTCCGATGGAGCTCCCTGTCGCTATTTATTAAGTTTTTTCCTTATTCCTTCAGTCGCCCTTGCTGTTCAAAGCGTCCTGCTTTCGGCTGGCAGAGAGTTAAGGTTCTTCCTAGTAGCTGGCACAGTGCTGCCTTTTGGATTTCGGATGAGCATCATGTTGGTAACGCGCTGACGTTTTGTTTGTCGCTAAGTAGCGCTGACACCACTCAAGGACCTTTCAGCTTCCCGTGCTCTGCCCGGTGCGCAAGAAGCTGGGAGGTGCCACAGGCAGCTCAGCTGCCCCAGACCGGCCGCAGCGCTATTCCCTACCGTGGGACGTCACGCTCGGTCTGGAAACTGGGGGGCGTTGGCCAGGAGTCAGCGATGGCAGCTCGGGGACGTGCTTGGCATCGGTCGGCGAGTGGTGAGCCCCTGTCTAGTGAAGCGCTTGCTTTGTATACTCTTATTGGTTTATTACTACTACTACTGCTACTACTAGTGTTACTACTATTCTGTTGTCTTTTCCTTCAATTGTTAAACTGTTCTTTACCTTAACCCCCGAGTTTTCTGACTTCCACCCTTGCAATTTTCTCCCGCGTAGCGGCTGCGTGGTGCTTAGCTGCTGGCTGGGGTTAAACCACGACAAAAGCTTCTGTCTACTTGTATTCCGTCTGCCGTTTCCATTTTTTAATTCTTCCTTGTCTCTATTAATACCTTTGCTTTGTCCGTTTTCTTCCTACGTCTCTCTTTTAGTTCACTGTCCCTGTTTTTCATTTTTTTCTCTTCGTTGCCCTAAGTCCCGTCACTCTTGAAGTTTTTTTTGCTTTTATCCCGTTCCTTGTCTTTAGTTTTCAACGAGTTCTTCTCTTTCCTTAGGGTCCTCCCTTTTAACAGCCTCGGAGGGGGCGTAGCTTCCCGCTGAGGAGCGGTTGGAGGAGGCGAGGTGGTTGTCAGCCGGGTCATCATTTAATAGTAAAGTATGAAATGGCACGTTGATTAATCATTTACCTTTTGGTTTTGTGGGAGCTGTGCTGGCTGCCTTTAGAATCAGCTGAGAATTTGAGGTGAGCTGGGTTGTAGAGGGGAGGCACCCGGGGCTGGCTATTTCACCCGAGCGCCACGGGCACTTTGTGTCTCCTGGCATCCTAGGCGCACCGAGTGACAGTCGCAGCATCTTTCTTTAGAATAGGCGTGGAGCAGGTGAGCGGAGCGGTAGGGTGCTTTTGAGGAGGAGGGTGTCGCAGAAGCGGTTGGCAGTAACCAGACCGATGCTGAATACCAGCGCTGTGTTTTAGTTTGTTAGTGGGTTGTGGGTTTGTGGGTTGGGAGTTTGGTGTTGGTTTTTTTGTTTGTTTTGTTTTTTTTGTTGTTTTTCTTTTTGTTTGGTGGTTTTTGTGGTGTGTTTGTGGTGTGTTTGTGGTGTGTTTGTGGTGTGTTTGTGGTGTGTTTGTGGTGTGTTTGTGGTGTGTTTGTGGTGTGTTTGTGGTGTGTTTGTGGTGTGTTTGGTTTTTTTTTTTTGTTTTTTTTGTGTTTTTTGTTTTGTTTTAGATGACGAAGAGGAACTGGGTGAGTGCAGGAATGTTCTAGTTAGGTGTGTGGTGGTTTTCTTTTTTTTTTGAGGGTGGATTCAGATCCCTGGCCCTCTGAAAGCTCAGTTGCGGGATCAGGGCTGAGGAGGTAACAAGGATAGGAATTGCAGGGAGGGGTTATAAAGTTGGTGTCGGGGAGAGGCCTGTCCAGGAGCAGTCTCCTTTGGGAAGGGCAAAGGAGCGGGTTACTGTTGTTAGCGCGCTGCTGACGTTTGCTGAGCAGGGCAGTTCCATCCTGCGTCTGTGTGTTCTGCTTTTGCGTAGTCTGTCTGTCTTCTGTGTCTCGTACCATGGCTTTCTCAGGTCTCGATGTTTCCGTAGCTCTTTGTGATCATCGGGCCCCTCGGTAAGCCTCCCGAGGGTCTCGAACGCATCGCCTCATCGGCATAGCGTTTCTTGAGCCCTGCTTATCTTGCCGTCGTAGCTTAAAGCACGGACGTGGCCGGGAAGCGTCGCGTTCCAGATGTTTCCGAGGGATCGTCTGTTGCGGTGGCCGGCCGGGCGGTCTCCGCAGGTCTGCTTTTGAGAGTTACGTTTCTACGGTCGTCTTCAGGGGTTTCATCCCTGGTTCCTTAATGGTCTTAGGTCTTAAATCCTGGCTTGTCATGCATCCATTTATCTTTTTTAGATGGTAGTTTTATCTCCTGGGCCACGGCAGGCACCGTAGGGGTTCCGTGCCGGAGGCGTCTTCCCTACCGGAGTCGTTCCCGCTCGTGATCTTCTCGGGTCTCGAGGTCACGTCGTTTGTGGCATCTGTGTGCAGTGTCTGTCTGTGTGTCGGGGTTGGAGCCGCTCTGCCCAGGAGCGTTGCCATATTGGAGTTGGGGGTAGCATAGCCTCACGGTGATACGTCCATTTGTACAGTATCTGTAGGCAAAGATTGTACGGGCCATCTCGAGGCAAGCAGCTGTAGACAGGTGCCGCAGTTACTTCTGTTGTGTTTTGCGGGTGCCGGAGGCTGGACCGGCGCACGTAGCGAAGCGTCTTCTTCGCCTTGCCGTAGCGGAAGGTGAAACTTGGGAATCGTACGGAGCCCAAGGTTGTTTAGAGGTGCGCGGCGAGGCAGTTGCAGGGATAGCTCTGGAACCGGGGGGCTGTGCTGCAGTGGCAGCTGGGTGGTGTAAGTGTAGTGGTTTGAGTGAGCGGTGGTTGAAGGATTGTTCGGTTCCTGAATGTGCCTAACCTTGTACGTGTGAAGTATTTTATTGCAGGTCGTATGTAATGTTGAGAGTAATTTATTTCATATATACTATAGAATAAAAAAACCCCAGCTGGGGCATTTCCCTCCCCCCCGCTGCGTTTTTTTTCCCCCGGTCCCGGCTGCTCTGCGAGGCGATGATCATCGCCAAGGTTTGGGCGGAGGTCAGGCTCGGGCCGGGGTTTTCTCAGGCAGGGCGATTTTTTTTTTTTTTTTTTTTTTGAGGCCCTCGGGAACACCGTTCCCAGGGAGCGCCGCAGAGGCAGGGCGACGGTCCGTTGTGGCGTGCTGGTGGTGGAATGGATCGGCCGAGACCGAGGCGTGGTTTGGGTGGTAGCTGAATGAGCGGTGCGTTTGGAATGTATCTAACCTTTTATGATGGTGTGGGGGTGCTTTGTTTCTTTGCAGGTTCCAGGTGGAATTGAAATTTTTCCTTTGCAGACATGTAGAAATGAAAACAAAATGACAATTATGACAATTATCCCTGGGAGTCATAATTAATTTAAATTAAAAAAAAAATTACTCCCAGGGTAGGAGCTGGTTGCTACTGCTGCACCAGCCTTACCATTTTTTAATTTTTTTTTAGTTCATTTTTTTTATAGTGTTTGTTATTTGTTTTTTTTTCCTTTGTACTATATAAATATGTATACAAATATATACATACACCCTCCCAGGTGGGAGGAAGCAATGATTAAAATAGTAACACCACATCTTCCTATAACAATTCATTCCTCCCACATGGAAGGGCAATTACCATCTTGTTATGAAACTGAATCAACTAATTATTCAAAGCAGTTACATTTTTCTGGCACCCCCTACAAAACAAAAGAAACAATAAACAACGAGAAATGCAAACACAATCATTCAAACAAAATTGTACACAGCACACAAAAGTGTAAAAAGCAAAACCCAGCGCGGCAAAAACCGACCTCGTCCAAAGCACCAAACTAGCCGACACAGTCCTCCCGGATGACAGAGAAGGTCCTCCAGAGCATAGAGATGAGCCAGAAAGTCCTCCCCGATGAGAAAGACTGTCCTTCAGACCATAGAGCTGCAAGGAGAAGTCCTCCCGGAGTATAGAGCGGCTCCGCAGACCATCGAGATGACAGCGAAAGTCGACCCAGACGATAGAGAAGGTCGTCCAGAGCATAGAGATGAAACCAGAGGTCCCCTGGATGATCCAGAAGGTCGCCGAGCGCCTCGAGATTAAACTGGCGGTCCCAACCGGCGCATGCGCGGTGCGCCGGGGGCGGGCATGGGGCGGTGGGCGGAGGTTCCCCGCGCGGAGCGGAGCGGCGCGGTCGTTGGGCTGCGGCTGCAGGCAACGAGGAGGTGAGCGGGGAAAGCCCCGAGGAGGACGGCGGTGCCTGCGGGGGAGCGGCCGGGCCGGCGGGAGGCACGGAGCGGGGAAGGTGCGGTGCCGTGTGGGAGCCGGCGGGCGGAGCTTCCTGGAGCCGGTCGGGGCCGGGGGCGCCGCGCCGCTCCGCTCGGGGGCCGGGCGGCGGGGGGGCGCCGAGCCGAGCCGCGCCGCTCCGGGGCCTGGCGGCGGGGGGGGGGCCGCGCCGCTCCGGGGCCTGGCGACGGGGGGGAGCCGTGCCGCTCCGGGGCCGGGCGGCGGGGAGGCGCCGCGCCGCTCCGGGGCCGGGCGCCGAGCCGCGCCGCTCCGGGGCCGGGCGGCGGGGGGGCGCCGAGCCGCGCCGCTCCGGGGCCGGGCGGCGGGGGGGCGCTGAGCCGCGCCGCTCCGGGGCCGGGCGCCGAGCCGCGCCGCTCCGGGGCCGGGCGGCGGGGAGGCGCCGCGCCGCGCCGAGCCGCTCCGGGGCCGGGCGCCGAGCCGCGCCGCTCCGGGGCCGGGCGGCGGGGAGGCGCCGAGCCGCTCCGGGGCCGGGCGCCGAGCCGCGCCGCTCCGGGGCCGTGCGGCGGGGAGGCGCCGCGCCGAGCCGCGCCGCTCCGGGGCCGGGCGGCGGGGGGGGGGCCGCGCCGCTCCGGGGCCGGGCGCCGAGCCGCGCCGCTCCGGGGCCGGGCGGCGGGGGGCACCGCGCCGCTTCGGGGCCGGGCGGCGGGGGTCGGCGGGTCGGCGCCGGTGGTGGGAGGCCGGCCGGAGCCGGTGGCGGGGGCTGCCCGGAGCCGTGCTGGGGGCTCGGCGGGGCTTCCACGTGCGGCGGTGTCGTGGGGAACGGTGTCCCCGCAGGGTCAAAAGCAGGGAGGGCTGCGTCTCGCGGCATCTTGGAGCCCGGGGCTTTTGGTCGGCCACGTTGGTTCCCCGGGCCATGCCGGGAGGTGTAGTTTCTATGGTCGTGGCTGCCGGGCAAACCGCTTCTCTTTTTGCCTCCTCCTTTCCAGTGTCACCTTCTGCGTCCCATGCAGAAAATCCTGCGTGCTTGATTCCGCTCGCTGCTCAGGTAATGGCGCGTCTGGGGCTGCGGGAGCGGGGAGAAACACTTGCCGGTTCAAGGACGCCACGGGTGCGCCACATCAAAGCCAGAGGAAAGGCAAATCTGCTGCCCGTGCAGAAAAGCCGAGGACAAACTGCAGGTAAGAGAGCGCACCTCGTTCCTGCAGTGCTCCCTTGGGAGTTACGGATGTTTGCCTTCCAGGCAAAAGAACAGACTTTGCCTTAGGAGAAATGAAGAGCTGCCTGTTCCCTTCTTTAGGGTCCGGTGTTTCACTTCTGGTTGGTCGTGCTAATTGGATGGGCGAGCTGGAAATAGCCTTTTGTTTTGATACGCAGAAGTCAATTGTTAGTAATACGCGGTGTCAGTAGAGTTCATTTTTGAGCACCTAGGTGCCAGTGGAAACGTAAGGAATGAAGCTCGATGGGAACTGATACTTAAGTTTAGTTTTCCGTGATTTTTCTCTGCCGTTCGGGCGTGGATGGCACGGTGTCCTGTGGCTCGGTCCACGTTCTGTTCCGTGGAGCCTTCGGTCTAGGACTTTGAAGTAAGGAAGTTTGTCCTTCCAGAAAAGGGCTAGTCGCTCCTAGGATTGAGGTGTGGACTTGCAGAGTCTCTTAGGCACGTGCTCGGAATTGGAGGCGAATTTCACTTGATGTTGCTGCTGTTTGTCTTCACTTTCCTTCCTTCCCCCACGGCTCCATCAGGAGCGGGAGCTCTGAATCATCATTTTGTTTTCAGTCTCAAACACGTTTTTTTACCCAAGGAGGTGCTACATTTAGAAGTTAATGAGTTTTGTCACAAACGCGTCGGTCGATGCGATTGCGTTGCGATTGTTAAAACCCGCAAAATAACACCAGTCTTACGGATCTGGCCTATTTCTTCCGAACACGGATTCGTCACGTGCAAATCGGGATACGGGTCGTCTGCGCTTCGTGCTGAGACAGGGATGAGCTCCCAAAGGCAAAAAATACAAGGTCGTGGGGGTTGGTTTTGTTTGTATTTGGGGGCGGGGGGGGGGTGGATTTAAAAGAAAAAAAAGAGCGCAGTGTTGACTGGTGGCAGCCTGCAGAGCTCTTTTGCTGCCCGACCTCTCCTTTTCCTCTCTTGAACTCCTCTTTCGTGGCTGTAATTGTCGTTTGGAGAAGTTCAGAAGAGCGGTTCAGTGACTTGCCTGGGTCCGTGTGCCAGTAATACCGGGAAGGGAAGCGCTTGAACCGGTAGCAAATCAAGTTGGCTACAAGCAGAGGTTCTGAAGGAAGAACAACGATAACGGGAAGCAAATAGCAAGTTCCCAAAAAATGGGCGCGCGTCAAACGCATCCGAGTTTTACGGCCAAATGTTGTTTGGCAACATGTTCCAAACGGCTATTTTTTCCTTCCCTCGGTTGTAGTCTTTGCAAAACTTCACAAAACCAGGAAGCTTGGGACTCCTACCCAGCTTTATGCTACGGGTTTTTTTTTTTTCCTCTCTCAGCAGAGTGTCAGCTGCCGCCGTTTCACCGCGGTCGCCCTTTCTTCTGCCGTGAAAGTGCAAGACGGACGGAAAGGCTCCATAGCGGTCTGCGAGTACAAGGTACGTCCGCGATGCGTGTCCGCGTTTTTCCTAAGGCGCTTGTAGTACGGACTTCAAAGTTAACGTCAAGAATGTGCCGGCTCTCCTTCCTTCTGTAGTTTTTCTAGGAACTGTTTTAAGGCAGATACTAAAAGTCAAAGAAGGTCTGCGCTGGAGCGTGTTAACGCCTGTGCAAAGTCGGCTTCCCTCCGTTTATTTTGCCTTCCCGAAAGCGCAATCTTGTGTTTCTGTGCGCTTACTAGGAAATGCTATTGGGAAAATAATTGCGTCGTAAAAGAGGAAAGACAATGTTTGTGAGAGTTCAGGCGTTCGGAAGAAACAGGCTTTGTTTTTGTCATAAAAGCTGTGTGCTTTTTCAGTCAATAAGTTTTTAAAATATCTTACAGTAGGTCTCGAAAAGCTTACTGCGATACTAGCGTCCGTACTAAAAGCGATCAAGGTCCAAGGAGAGACGTGGGCAAAAGAGGAGGAATCGGCGTCGCTTTCCCGAGAAGCATTGCCAGCCTTGTAAGTAGCGACAGCGAGTCCTGACGTGGTTTCGGTGAGTTACTGCTTCGGCAGCATCCTTTTTTCTTAACCTACAGCGTGTGATTTCTTACTTCAGCTGGAAAGAGATTTTCCAGAATGGAAATCTTTCTCATTCAAAGAAGTTGTGTTTTATGAGCTCCCCATCAGAGTGGGGATCTTCAGAGATGATGCGCTTGGCAGTGGAAGTCAGCAGCAGCAAGACTTTCCACTCTCTTAAAAAAAAGAAAAAAAAAGAAAAAAAAAAAAAAAGTCCGTTTGCTTCCAAAGACCCGAGCACAGCACGTCTTCCAGAAGTTGATGGCATCGCTGGTTCTCAGTTGCAACAGCCGAGATGTCATCAACACGCGTTCCTCTGCGTGCTTCGGCGCAGCCAAAAGCGTTAGCAAATCTGCCGGTCCTTTTTGGTAGCCTTACGCGTTGCAGCCCCGGGGATTGGATTCTGCCCCCAAAGTAAAACCGTATGGGGGATCTCTTCTGTCATGGATTTTTCTCTCCTAGATGTAACTTTAGGAAAAAAAAGTTAAAATTGGATCTACAAACTGCCTTGCGTTGTTTCAGCTGTAACTGCCAACTAGCTGTGGCGTACAATTGCTTAGGTGTGTTTAAGCAGTTAGGTATTTGTTCTGAACGTTGACCAGGAGAGGCAACTGAACGTTACGGGGTGTTTTCCCCCCCGCTCTTTTGACGGAGTGCTCTGAAGTACTTTCTGTCTGGCTTTCAAGGGTGCGTTTCCCTGGCAGTTCAGCAGCATCTCTCTTGGGCGGCGCGGCTGGCCAGATGTCGCTCCTAATGACGTAAGGCGCAAAAAACCCCTGGTCAAATGATGACTGCGTATCTTGGAGACAGATAATCTACTGGTATCGATTCACAGCTGTGCAAGTTAAATTAACGCCAAAGGAAAATCCAGTCCTTCTCCAGCAGAAGTATTTTTATTGGATGTTTATAAACACACGCACAGCTTTTTTAGTATGAAGCGAATTGCTGCGATTTGTCCTTTGCTTTTCCTTTTCCCCTCGAAAGCGTTACGCTTCGCTTCCAGCTTTGTCGACCGAGCCAGCAAGATGTGCAGCAGCAGCTGCGAGGGCCGTAGCTGTTGCGGCGGACCTGTAAGCGTAGATTCTGATTGCGGTACGCCCTCGTCCTGCAGCCTCGCAGGGTCGTCTCCCTGCAGCCGTGCCGTAAGGAAGGGGTGAGACGTTTTCCAACGCCGGCAAGAGCGTGTGCTTGTATGCGAAGAACATGTTCGGAATCGTACCGGTTAGTCTTAATGCTGATGGGAAGCGTTCAGGTCGCTCTAGCTTTTAAAGGATGTCTTGTATTTGGAGCTGACCTGCTTACCTCGAATCCTCCTTGAGCTCAACTGCTCTCCTCTCCCTTGCTCTGACTGAATTCCTGTACTCGCTGCTGTGCTATTTTTTTCACATGCTGAAATATCGCTTGGGCTTTTTGTTTTTCAGGTGTCTTGTTGCAAGCGTCTCGTGATGCTCGCTAGGTACCCCCCGGCCCAGGTTGGCCTGCCTGTCGTGAAGCGTCCCGAGGGTAAGGGGCCGGCCCCGTGCCTGGAGGCTCCCGGCTCTGTCTCCGGCGGGTGCCCCGCGGGTGCGGCAGCGAGGGCTGCGTGGTGGGGCGAGTCCCGGGCCAAGAGGGAGCGGGGAGGTTCGTTGCCCCGGGGAGCCCGTCCCAGCGCGGGAACGGAGGGGGAGCACGGCAGAGCAGAGCCTGAGCGAGAGGTGCGGCACCGTCCCCCGGCAGGCTCCCCCCGCGGCGTGGGGCAGCCGCCGGCTTGCGGGCCGGGGGCCGGGGGGGGGCTGCAGCCGTTTGGGGGGGCTGCCCCCATTTTATTTTTCTGGCGGAGCTCCCCTTTTTGGGGGGGCGCCTACATATGTAAATGGCATTATTAAAGTAGCTGTTTTCCTTGTTCTGTGCCTTTTTGGGGGGGGGTGATTAAAAAGTGTGGAGGGGCCTGGGGGGTGATGATGTCATTTGGGGCCCCCCAACGTCACGGGGGGCGGGGGCGTGATGATGAAACAGAGGAGCAGGTGAGTGGGGGATGAAGGTGTCACGGGGAGGTTTCCCCCCAGAGAAGGGGGGTCACAGTCCCAAAATGCCTGAAAACTCGTGTGTGTGTGTGATTAACCATGTGAAGAACTGGAAATACGGGTGCGAGGCATTGCAGTAGAGAAAAATCTCTCGCCTTTATATATATATATTGAAAAATAATATTCGTTTTTATGTGTGTGTATATATATATGTAAAAGGATTTCAAAATACAAACCTGTACCTGCTATGTTATAGAAATTATTAAAAAATCTCAATGGAGATAGATAGGGTTTTAAAATAAAAAAGAACTTGTCTCTATGTTAAGAAATAAAGGAGTTTAAAATGCAAAAAGAGATGATGTAGGTGAAGGAATTTAAACCAGAAGTCAGTCTGGATAGGTAGAAGTACCTACGCTTACCCTGTGTCACCGAGTAAGCCTAAGTAGGTATCCCGTGTAATCGAAGTAAAGGTTCTATGGAAGTGTAAACAGATAACTAAGTCTAAAGAGGTAGGATTGTAAGTAGATACCGAAGTCTAAAGAGAGAAGTCGAAGATATCAAAGTGTCAAAATATGCAAGTCCAAGAGCAAAATATCCAATATCCAAGAGCAACACAGTTTGGGGCTCCCAGGAAAGCTGAATCCGCCTGGATTTGTGCAGCTGGAAAGCAAGCACAAACACACCACACCGCACACGCACACACTCACACCCCCCACGCCCCCCCGCATTTTAACGCAGAAAACCAAAAATGACCCATTGTTATGATGTGGAAAAGCGCCGGAAAACCCCAGAACTGAATATTTTGGAAAAGCAGAAACCCCCAAGTTTTGTATGATGTAAAAGAAAAAACAAACAACAACAACAACAACAAACAAAAAAACCCCAAACGAAAAGCCCGCACCAATTTGGGCCAAATCTGGGGTGAACCGCGGACAGTTTGAGGGGCATTGCTGGGGATTATCTGGCGTGGATTCCTTCTCCGGAGCGGAATATCCGTTGCGGGTTATCCCAGGTGAGTTATCTGCTGTGGATTATGCCGGGTGGACCACCTGGTGTAGGTCATCCCCACCCGTGTCCCCCCGTGCACCTTTGTACCCACACATAGCCGCCGTCCGTCTGTCCCCGTCTCCTCCCCCCTGTCCTCCTCTGCGTGTCTCTCCGCCCTCCCGAGTGCTCTCCACCCGAACGTCCCCCCACACAAGGTTTTTCCCCCCGTGCGGTTTTTTTTTTTTTTTTTTTTTTTTTTTTCCCTGGGCCGTGCCCCCCGCGTCCCCTGCCCTCCAGTCTCGCGCCCCCGCTCCCCTGCTCCACCCCTCCCCTAACCCCTTTGCTTCTGGACCCCCAGCTCCGCACGGGCCACGGGCAGCCTGGGGAGCTTCACCCCGAGCCGTTCCTTTCCCCCCTGGGCAGCAGCGGTTCTGCCGCTGCTACAGGCAGGCGCTTTCTGGACGGGCGAGGGGCTGGGACGACCGGAGGCTGCCGCACGCTCCGGCCCGAGCGAGACGCTGTTCCCGGGGGACCTGGCGCAGGGAAAGGCGAGGGACTCTCCGCGCTGCCGGTGGCTCTTCAGAAGGGAACCGCGCTCTGGTTTTAGCGGCAGAAGGTGTCGGTCGGGCAGCCGCGTAGCACCGTGTTGAGCGACGGGGCAGGCGTCTGGCTTGTTGGAGTCCAGGCGTGTTTCTCGCCTCGCAGTCTCGATGCCAAAACAAGCAGGGGGTTCAGGTTCCCAAAGCCTTTGGACGTGGGAGCAAGACGACAGCTAGGTCTCTAGCAGCACGGTATTTCAGCCGTGTTGCTTGCTGCAAATGGCTTGCAGGCCAGGAGATGTTGAGAGGGGTCTGAAACAAAGAAAGGGAGCGTGGAAGTGGTTGTTTGAAGGCGGCAAATGAGGCAGCCGAAGGAAGCGAGCGGCTCAGCCGCCGCCTCGGCAGACCAGCCCCTCCAGCCTCCCGAGTCTGGCGCGCCGCAGGCGGTCAAAGCGCAGGCGCCGCGCTCGCTGGCGGGAGCGGCAGGGAGCGCAGAGCTGCGCTGCCGTCCAGAGCGGCGAGGGAACCGGCAGGGCTCTACGGCCATCTGGTGCGGCCAGCCGACGGGCCTCTTTGCTTTCCCTGTTTCACGTCTAATTCCTTTGCGTGCCGCAGGGCAGGGTGGTAAGTAACATCGCGCAGGTCTTATTTAAGTGGCAAGCCCTGCGCGGGAAGCCCGGGGCGTGCGCAGGATGAGCGGAGGGCACCGCGGCAGAGCCCGAGGGTCACCGGCGTATCGCTCGCTCGCAGATCGCGCGCTTGCCGGCGGTCTGCTCGCGTGCACCGCTTCCTGATAATCGTAGCTGCCCCTCTCACACAAAGCAGCTTTCAGTATCTCCTCGCGTGCCTTCAGGATGTCATCAGTGTTGCTTTTTTTTTTCTTTTTTTTTTAATAAAATCTCTCCAGGGTCTGTTGGCTCGCTGGTGTCACTCTCCCACCCCTGATGCCACCTGCAGATGAATCCAGCACTCCCGGGGGCTTACTCTGGGGGCAAAAAAGCCGAGCCAAGGCAAAGGTATTGACCAGGTTCCCTGCGCTGCTTCCCCCGGCTGGGTCCTGGGGTGAGGGGCGCGGACAGAAAGGGCCAGCAGCCCTCTGCGAGCTGTCAAGTGCAGAGGACTGAAATGCTCGAGCCGCTTGGGTGCTTTTTGGGGGCGAGGCAATGGCTCTGGCTGCGTGGGCTGTGAGCGGGAGCAGGGGCAGAGAAGGGCGAGGCTTGTGGCCCCCCCCCGTCAGGCGGCGGCGGCTGCGGGCGGCCCAAGGCGGGCCGGGGTGCGAGTCCTTTGTCCCCGCGGGGAGCGCTCGGAGCGCGGGGCTCGGTGTGGTGCTGCCGCCTGGCGTCCAAAAGCGGGTACTGCAGCTCGGGTGGCGCCCGGGGGCGGTGGGGCGTTTTGGCCGTGCCTCGGTGCTGCCGCCTGGCGTCCAAAAGCGGGTACTGCAGGCCGGGAGCCGCGCAGGGGCGGTGGCGTGCACGTGCTCCCCGGTGCCGGTGGCCGGTACCGGGCATGCGACAGCGCGGCGCCCGCGGGGCGATGCCGCCGCAGCCGTTGCTGCCTCCCGGTAAGGAAGCGCCGCTCTCGCCGCCCGGGAGGTGCTGGCTGCTGCTGGCACGGCCGCCTCGGCCTCCGCTGCAGCCCCGCCCCGGCCCACGCCCCCGTCCTGGTGTGGAGCGGCCCCGCCCCTAGGGACGGGCCCCGCCCCTGGAGCTCCCCGGCAGGGGAAGGGCACCACCCCTAGCGACAGGCCCCGCCCCTGGAGACCACCCCGTGCGGTGTGTCAGGGCGGAGCTTAGCCGCGGGGGGCGGAGCCTTGCGGTGGTAAGGCGGAGCTTCACCGCGCATGCGCGGTGCGTAGGGGGCGGAGCCTTGCCGCGGGGGGGCGGAGTTTTGCCCTGAAGGGCGGAGCTTTGGCCGAGCATGCGTGCTGTGTCGGGGGCGGAGCTTAGCCGCGGGGGGCGGAGCGTTGCGGTGGTAAGGCGGAGCTTTGCCGCGTGAGGGCGGAGCCTCACTGGCGCATGCGCAGTGCATTGGGGCGGAGCTTTGCAGCGGGAGGGCGGAGCTTTGCGCTGAAGGGCGGGGCTTTGGCCGAGCATGCGTGCTGTGTCAGGGGCGGAGCTTAGCCGCGGGGGGCGGAGCGCTGCCGTGTGAGGGCGGAGCTCCACGGGCGCATGCGCGCTGTGTCGGGGCGGAGCTTTGCGGCGTGGGGCGGAGCCTTGCCGCGGGGAGGGCGGAGCTTCGCTGGCGCATGCGTGCTGTGTCGGGGCGGAGCTTAGCCGCGGGGGGCGGAGCGTTGCGGTGGTAAGGCGGAGCTTTGCCGTGTGAGGGCGGAGCTCCACGGGCGCATGCGCGCTGTGTCAGGGCGGAGCTTTGCCGCGTGGGGCGGAGCCTTGCCGCGGGGAGGGCGGAGCTTCGCTGGCGCATGCGTGGTGTGTGCAGGGCGGAGCTTTGCTGCAGAGGGCGGGGTTTGCCGCGGGGAGGGCGGAGCTTCGCCAGCGCATGCGCGGTGCGTCGGGGGCGGGAATCGCGCGGTGGGCGGAGGTTCCCCGCGCGGAGGGGCCAGGGTGAGCCCGGGGCGGAGGGGAGCGGAGCGGAGCGGTCGTTGGGCTGCGGTTGCAGGCAGCGAGGAGGTGAGCGGGGAAAGCCCCGAGGAGGGCGGCGGGAGGCACGGAGCGGGGAGGGTGCGGTGCCGTGTGGGAGCCGGGCGGGCGGAGCTTCCTGGAGCCGGTCCGGGGGGGCGCCGCGCCGAGCCGCGCCGCTCCGGGGCCGGGCGGCGGGGGGGGGCGCCGCGCCGCGCCGAGCCGCGCCGCTCCGGGGCCGGGCGGCGGGGGGGGGCGCCGCGCCGCGCCGAGCCGCGCCGCTCCGGGGCCGGGCGGCGGGGGGGGCGCCGCGCCGCGCCGAGCCGCGCCGCTCCGGGGCCGGGCGGCGGGGGGGGCGCCGCGCCGCGCCGAGCCGCGCCGCTCCGGGGCCGGGCGGCGGGGGGGGCGCCGCGCCGCGCCGAGCCGCGCCGCTCCGGGGCCGGGCGGCGGGGGGGGGCGCCGCGCCGCGCCGAGCCGCGCCGCTCCGGGGCCGGGCGGCGGGGGGGGGCGCCGCGCCGCGCCGAGCCGCGCCGCTCCGGGGCCGGGCGGCGGGGGGGGCGCCGCGCCGCGCCGAGCCGCGCCGCTCCGGGGCCGGGCGGCGGGGGGGGGCGCCGCGCCGCGCCGAGCCGCGCCGCTCCGGGGCCGGGCGGCGGGGGGGGGCGCCGCGCCGCGCCGAGCCGCGCCGCTCCGGGGCCGGGCGGCGGGGGGGGGCGCCGCGCCGCGCCGAGCCGCGCCGCTCCGGGGCCGGGCGGCGGGGGGGGGCGCCGCGCCGCGCCGAGCCGCGCCGCTCCGGGGCCGGGCGGCGGGGGGGGGCGCCGCGCCGCGCCGAGCCGCGCCGCTCCGGGGCCGGGCGGCGCGGGGGGCGCCGCGCCGCGCCGAGCCGCGCCGCTCCGGGGCCGGGCGGCGGGGGGGGGCGCCGCGCCGCGCCGAGCCGCGCCGCTCCGGGGCCGGGCGGCGGGGGGGGGCGCCGCGCCGCGCCGAGCCGCGCCGCACCGGGGCCGGGCGGCGGGGGGGGGCGCCGCGCCGAGCCGCGCCGCGCCGCTTGTGCCGGGCGGTGCGGGAGCGCCGCGCCGAGCCGCTGAGCTCCGGGGCCGGGCGGCGGGGGGGGCGCCGCGCCGAGCCGCTCCGCTCCGCTCCGGGGCCGGGCGGTGGGGGGGAGCCGCGCCGCTTCGAGCCGCTGAGCTCCGGGGCCGGGCGGCGGGGGGGCGCCGCGCCGAGCCGCTCCGCTCCGCTCCGGGGCCGGGCGGTGGGGGGGAGCCGCGCCGCGTCGAGCCGCTGAGCTCCGGGGCCGGGCGGCGGGGGGGGCGCCGCGCCGAGCCGCTCCGCTCCGCTCCGGGGCCGGGCGGCGGGGGGGAGCCGCGCCGCGCCGAGCCGCTGAGCTCCGGGGCCGGGCGGCGGGGGGGGCGCCGCGCCGAGCCGCTGAGCTCCGGGGCCGGGCGGCGGGGGGGGCGCCGCGCCGAGCCGCTCCGCTCCGGGGCCGGGCGGCGGGGGGGGCGCCGCGCCGAGCCGCTCCGCTCCGGGGCCGGGCGGTGGGGGGGCGCCGGGTCGGCGCCGGTGGGGGGGCGCCGGCCGGAGCCGGTGGCGGGGGCTGCCCGGAGCCGCGCTGGGGGCTCGGCGGGGCTTGCACGTGCGGTGGTGTCGTGGGGAACGGTGTCCCCGCAGGGTCCAAAAGCAGGGAGGGCTGCGTCTCGCGGCATTTTGGAGCCCGGGGCTTTTGGTCGGCCACGTTGGTTCCCCGGGCCATGCCGGCAGGTGTAGTTTCTATGGTCGTGGCTGCCAGGCAAACCGCTTCTCTTTTTGCCTCCTCCTTTCCAGTGTCACCTTCTGCGTCCCATGCAGAAAATCCTGCGTGCTTGATTCCGCTCGCTGCTCAGGTAATGGCGCGTCTGGGGCTGCGGGAGCGGGGAGAAACACTTGCCGGTTCAAGGACGCCACGGGTATGCCACATCAAAGCCAGAGGAAAGGCAAATCTGCTGCCCGTGCAGAAAAGCCGAGGACAAACTGCAGGTAAGAGAGCGCACCTCGTTCCTGCAGTGCTCCCTTGGGAGTTACGGATGTTTGCCTTCCAGGCAAAAGAACAGACTTTGCTCTAGGAGAAATGAAGAGCTGCCTGTTCCCTTCTTTAGGCTCCGGTGTTTCACTTCTGGTTGGTCGTGCTAATTGGATGGGCGAGCTGGAAATAGCCTTTTGTTTTGATACGCAGAAGTAAATTGTTAGTAATACGCGGTGTCAGTAGAGTTCATTTTTGAGCACCTAGGTGCCAGTGGAAACGTAAGGAATGAAGCTCGATGGGAACTGATACTTAAGTTTAGTTTTCCGTGATTTTTCTTTGCCGTTCGGGCGTGGATGGCACGGTGTCCTGTGGCTCGGTCCACGTTCTGTTCCGTGGAGCCTTCGGTCTAGGACTTTGAAGTAAGGAAGTTTGTCCTTCCAGAAAAGGGCTAGTCGCTCCTAGGATTGAGGTGTGGACTTGCAGAGTCTCTTAGGCACGTGCTCGGAATTGGAGGCGAATTTCACTTGATGTTGCTGCTGTTTGTCTTCACTTTCCTTCCTTTCCCCACGGCTCCATCAGGAGTGGGAGCTCTGAATCATCATTTTGTTTTCAGTCTCAAACACGTTTTTTTACCCAAGGAGGTGCTACGTTTAGAAGTTAATGAGTTTTGTCACAAACGCGTCGGTCGATGCGATTGCGTTGCGATTGTTAAAACCCGCAAAATAACACCAGTCTTACGGATCTGGCCTATTTCTTCCGAACACGGATTCGTCACGTGCAAATCGGGATACGGGTCGTCTGCGCTTCGTGCTGAGACAGGGATGAGCTCCCAAAGGCAAAAAATACAAGGTCGTGGGGGTTGTTTTTGTTTGTATTTGGGGGCGGGGGGGGTGGATTTAAAAGAGAAAAAAGAGCGCAGTGTTGACTGGTGGCAGCCTGCAGGGCTCTTTTGCTGCCCGACCTCTCCTTTTCCTCTCTTGAACTCCTCTTTCGTGGCTGTAATTGTCGTTTGGAGAAGTTCAGAAGAGCGGTTCAGTGACTTGCCTGGGTCCGTGTGCCACTAATACCGGGAAGGGAAGCGCTTGAACCGGTAGCAAATCAAGTTGGCTACAAGCAGAGGTTCTGAAGGAACAACGATAACGGGAAGCAAATAGCAAGTTCCCAAAAAATGGGCGCGCGTCAAACGCATCCGAGTTTTACGGCCAAATGTTGTTTGGCAATATGTTCCAAACGGCTATTTTTTCCTTCCCTCGGTTGTAGTCTTTGCAAAACTTCACAAAACCAGGAAGCTTGGGACTCCTACCCAGCTTTATGCTACGGGTTTTTTTTTTTTTCCTCTCTCAGCAGAGCGTCAGCTGCCGCCGTTTCACCGTGGTCGTCCTTTCTTCTGCCGTGAAAGTGCAAGACGGACGGAAAGGCTCCATAGCGGTCTGCGAGTACAAGGTACGTCCGCGATGCGTGTCCGCGTTTTTCCTAAGGCGCTTGTAGTACGGACTTCAAAGTTAACGTCAAGAATGTGCCGGCTCTCCTTCCTTCTGTAGTTTTTCTAGGAACTGTTTTAACGCAGATACTAAAAGTCAAAGAAGGTCTGCGCTGGAGCGTGTTAACGCCTGTGCAGAATCGGCTTCCCTCCGTTTATTTTGCCTTCCCGAAAGCGCAATCTTGTGTTTCTGTGCGCTTACTAGGAAAGGATATCGGGAAAACCATTTTATCCTGAAAGAGGAAAGGCAATGTTTGCAAGAGTTCAGAAGAAACAGGCTTTGTTTCTGTCATAAAAGCTGTGTGCTTTTTCAGTCAATAAGTTTTTAAAAAGGAGGATTTCAAAATACAAACCTGTATCTGCTGTATTATATAAACTATTAAAAAATAATTTTCTGTCTTTTTCCCTTTTTTCCGTCTCCGTTTTAGTTCACCCATGCGGGTTTTTAAATCACTTCCCGATGTTCTTAATCGCCGCTTCCTTTAAACACTTTCCTGACTCCTTTTCTCCTCTTTGCTGCCTTTATTCCCCTGTATTTCTGTGTTAATTCTTTCTTGTCTTTCCTTAGGGCCCTCGTTTTTTGAATCTTCCTTCTCCGTCCCTCTAGTTCGCTGTCCTGTTTTTTAATTTTCCCACTTATTTCCCTAATCCCTGTGGCTTTTTCCATGTTCTAGGTTGACTTTTCCCCTGGGGGTTTAGCTGGGTTTAATTGTTTCTTCTCTTCCCTTAGTGCCCTCGCTTTCTAAATTTTCCTTCTCCGATGGAGCTCCCTGTCGCTATTTATTAAGTTTTTTCCTTATTCCTTCAGTCGCCCTTGCTGTTCAAAGCGTCCTGCTTTCGGCTGGCAGAGAGTTAAGGTTCTTCCTAGTAGCTGGCACAGTGCTGCCTTTTGGATTTCGGATGAGCATCATGTTGGTAACGCGCTGACGTTTTGTTTGTCGCTAAGTAGCGCTGACACCACTCAAGGACCTTTCAGCTTCCCGTGCTCTGCCCGGTGCGCAAGAAGCTGGGAGGTGCCACAGGCAGCTCAGCTGCCCCAGACCGGCCGCAGCGCTATTCCCTACCGTGGGACGTCACGCTCGGTCTGGAAACCGGGGGGCGTTGGCCAGGAGTCAGCGATGGCAGCTCGGGGATGTGCTTGGCATCGGTCGGCGAGTGGTGAGCCCCTGTCTAGTGAAGCGCTTGCTTTGTATACTCTTATTGGTTTATTACTACTACTACTGCTACTACTAGTGTTACTACTATTCTGTTGTCTTTTCCTTCAATTGTTAAACTGTTCTTTACCTTAACCCCCGAGTTTTCTGACTTCGACCCTTGCAATTTTCTCCCGCGTAGCGGCTGCGTGGTGCTTAGCTGCTGGCTGGGGTTAAACCACGACAAAAGCTTCTGTCGACTTGTATTCCGTCTGCCGTTTCCATTTTTTAATTCTTCCTTGTCTCTATTAGTACCTTTGCTTTGTCCGTTTTCTTCCTACGTCTCTCTTTTAGTTCACTGTCCCTGTTTTTCATTTTTTTCTCTTCGTTGCCCTAAGTCCCGTCACTCTTGAAGTTTTTTTTGCTTTTATCCCGTTCCTTGTCTTTAGTTTTCAACGAGTTCTTCTCTTTCCTTAGGGTCCTCCCTTTTAACAGCCTCGGAGGGGGCGTAGCTTCCCGCTGAGGAGCGGTTGGAGGAGGCGAGGTGGTTGTCAGCCGGGTCATCATTTAATAGTAAAGTATGAAATGGCACGTTGATTAATCATTTACCTTTTGGTTTTGTGGGAGCTGTGCTGGCTGCCTTTAGAATCAGCTGAGAATTTGAGGTGAGCTGGGTTGTAGAGGGGAGGCACCCGGGGCTGGCTATTTCACCCGAGCGCCACGGGCACTTTGTGTCTCCTGGCATCCTAGGCGCACCGAGTGACAGTCGCAGCATCTTTCTTTAGAATAGGCGTGGAGCAGGTGAGCGGAGCGGTAGGGTGCTTTTGAGGAGGAGGGTGTCGCAGAAGCGGTTGGCAGTAACCAGACCGATGCTGAATACCAGCGCTGTGTTTTAGTTTGTTAGTGGGTTGTGGGTTTGTGGGTTGGGAGTTTGGTGTTGGTTTTTTTGTTTGTTTTGTTTTTTTTTGTTGTTTTTCTTTTTGTTTTGTGGGTTTGGTGGGTTTGGTGGGTTTGGTGGGTTTGGTGGGTTTGGTGGGTTTGGTGGGTTTGGTGGGTTTGGTGGGTTTGGTGGGTTTGGTGGGTTTGGTGGGTTTGGTGGGTTTGGTGGGTTTGGTGGGTTTGGTGGGTTTGGTGGGTTTGGTGGGTGTTTTTTGGTGTTTTTTGGTGTTTTTTGGTGTTTTTTGGTGTTTTTTGGTGTTTTTTGGTGTTTTTTGGTGTTTTTTGGTGTTTTTTGGTGTTTTTTGGTGTTTTTTGGTGTTTTTTGGTGTTTTTTGGTGTTTTTTGGTGTTTTTTGGTGTTTTTTGGTGTTTTTTGGTGTTTTTTGGGGTTTTTTGGGGTTTTTTGGGGTTTTTTGGGGTTTTTTGGGGTTTTTTGGGGTTTTTTGGGGTTTTTTGGGGTTTTTTGGGGTTTTTTGGGGTTTTTTGGGGTTTTTTGGGGTTTTTTGGGGTTTTTTGGGGTTTTTTGGGGTTTTTTGGGGTTTTTTGGGGTTTTTTGGGGTTTTTTGGGGTTTTTTGGGGTTTTTTGGGGTTTTTTGGGGTTTTTTGGGGTTTTTTGGGGTTTTTTGGGGTTTTTTGGGGTTTTTTGGGGTTTTTTGGGGTTTTTTGGGGTTTTTTGGGGTTTTTTGGGGTTTTTTGGGGTTTTTTGGGGTTTTTTGGGGTTTTTTGGGGTTTTTTGGGGTTTTTTGGGGTTTTTTGGGGTTTTTTGGGGTTTTTTGGGGTTTTTTGGGGTTTTTTGGGGTTTTTTGGGGTTTTTTGGGGTTTTTTGGGGTTTTTTGGGGTTTTTTGGGGTTTTTTGGGGTTTTTTGGGGTTTTTTGGGGTTTTTTGGGGTTTTTTGGGGTTTTTTGGGGTTTTTTGGGGTTTTTTGGGGTTTTTTGGGGTTTTTTGGGGTTTTTTGGGGTTTTTTGGGGTTTTTTGGGGTTTTTTGGGGTTTTTTGGGGTTTTTTGGGGTTTTTTGGGGTTTTTTGGGGTTTTTTGGGGTTTTTTGGGGTTTTTTGGGGTTTTTTTGGGGTTTTTTTGGGGTTTTTTTGGGGTTTTTTTGTTTTTTGGAGTTTTTTTTTTGTTTTTTTTTTTTTGGGGGGGGTTTTTTTTTGGTTTTTTTTTGTTTTGTTTTTTTGTTTTCTTTTTGTTTTTTTTTTGTTTTTTTTTGTTTTGTTTTAGATGACGAAGAGGAACTGGGTGAGTGCAGGAATGTTGTAGTTAGGTGTGTGGTGGTTTTCTTTTTTTTTTGAGGGTCGATTCAGATCCCTGGCCCTCTGAAAGCTCAGTTGCGGGATCAGGGCTGAGGAGGTAACAAGGATAGGAATTGCAGGGAGGGGTTATAAAGTTGGTGTCGGGGAGAGGCCTGTCCAGGAGCAGTCTCCTTTGGGAAGGGCAAAGGAGCGGGTTACTGTTGTTAGCGCGCTGCTGACGTTTGCTGAGCAGGGCAGTTCCATCCTGTGTCTGTGCGTTTTGCTTTTGCGTAGTCTGTCTGTCTTCTGTGTCTCGTACCATGGCTTTCTCAGGTCTCGATGTTTCCGTAGCTCTTTGTGATCATCGGGCCCCTCGGTAAGCCTCCCGAGGGTCTCGAACGCATCGCCTCATCGGCATAGCGTTTCTTGAGCCCTGCTTATCTCGCCGTCGTAGCTTAAAGCACGGACGTGTCCGGGAAGCGTCGCGTTCCAGATGTTTCCGAGGGATCGTCTGTTGCGGTGGCCGGCCGGGCGGTCTCCGCAGGTCTGCTTTTGAGAGTTACGTTTCTACGGTCGTCTTCAGGGGTTTCATCCCTGGTTCCTTAATGGTCTTAGGTCTTAAATCCTGGCTTGTCATGCATCCATTTATCTTTTTTAGATGGTAGTTTTATCTCCTGGGCCACGGCAGGCACCGTAGGGGTTCCGTGCCGGAGGCATCTTCCCTACCGGAGTCGTTCCCGCTCGTGATCTTCTCGGGTCTCGAGGTCACGTCGTTTGTGGCATCTGTGTGCAGTGTCTGTCTGTGTGTCGGGGTTGGAGCCGCTCTGCCCAGGAGCGTTGCCATATTGGAGTTGGGGGTAGCATAGCCTCACGGTGATAAGTCCATTTGTACAGTATCTGTAGGCAAAGATTGTACGGGCCATCTCAAGGCAAGCAGCTGTAGACAGGTGCCGCAGTTACTTCTGTTGTGTTTTGCGGGTGCCGGAGGCTGGACCGGCGCACGTAGCGAAGCGTCTTCTTCGCCTTGCCGTAACGGAAGGTGAAACTTGGGAATCGTACGGAGCCCAAGGTTGTTTAGAGGTGCGCGGCGAGGCAGTTGCAGGGATAGCTCTGGAACCGGGGGGCTGTGCTGCAGTGGCAGCTGGGTGGTGTAAGTGTAGTGGTTTGAGTGAGCGGTGGTTGAAGGATTGTTCGGTTCCTGAATGTGCCTAACCTTGTACGTGTGAAGTATTTTATTGCAGGTCGTATGTAATGTTGAGAGTAATTTATTTCATATATACTATAGAATAAAAAAACCCCAGCTGGGGCATTTCCCTCCCCCCCGCTGCGTTTTTTTTCCCCCGGTCCCGGCCGCTCTGCGAGGCGATGATCATCGCCAAGGTTTGGGCGGAGGTCAGGCTCGGGCCGGGGTTTTCTCAGGCAGGGCGATTTTTTTTTTTTTTTTTTTTTTTTTGAGGCCCTCGGGAACACCGTTCCCAGGGAGCGCCGCAGAGGCAGGGCGACGGTCCGTTGTGGCGTGCTGGTGGTGGAATGGATCGGCCGAGACCGAGGCGTGGTTTGGGTGGTAGCTGAATGAGCGGTGCGTTTGGAATGTATCTAACCTTTTATGATGGTGTGGGGGTGCTTTGTTTCTTTGCAGGTTCCAGGTGGAATTGAAATTTTTCCTTTGCAGACATGTAGAAATGAAAACAAAATGACAATTATGACAATTATCCCTGGGAGTCATAATTAATTTAAATTAAAAAAAGAAATTACTCCCAGGGTAGGAGCTGGTTGCTACTGCTGCACCAGCCTTACCATTTTTTAATTTTTTTTTAGTTCATTTTTTTTATAGTGTTTGTTATTTGTTTTTTTTTTCCTTTGTACTATATAAATATGTATACAAATATATACATACACCCTCCCAGGTGGGAGGAAGCAATGATTAAAATAGTAACACCACATCTTCCTATAACAATTCATTCCTCCCACATGGAAGGGCAATTACCATCTTGTTATGAAACTGAATCAACTAATTATTCAAAGCAGTTACATTTTTCTGGCACCCCCTACAAAACAAAAGAAACAATAAACAACGAGAAATGCAAACACAATCATTCAAACAAAATTGTACACAGCACACAAAAGTGTAAAAAGCAAAACCCAGCGCGGCAAAAAACGAACTCGTCCAAAGCACCAAACTAGCCGACACAGTCCTCCCGGATGACAGAGAAGGTCCTCCAGAGCATAGAGATGAGCCAGAAAGTCCTCCCCGATGATAAAGACTGTCCTTCAGACCATAGAGCTGCAAGGAGAAGTCCTCCCGGAGTATAGAGCGGCTCCGCAGACCATCGAGATGACAGCGAAAGTCGACCCAGACGATAGAGAAGGTCGTCCAGAGCATAGAGATGAAACCAGAGGTCCCCTGGATGATCCAGAAGGTCGCCGAGCGCCTCGAGATTAAACTGGCAGTCCCAACCGGCGCATGCGCGGTGCGCCGGGGGCGGGCATGGGGCGGTGGGCGGAGGTTCCCGGAGCGGAGCGGCGCGGTCGTTGGGCTGCGGCTGCAGGCAGCGAGGAGGTGAGCGGGGAAAGCCCCGAGGAGGACGGCGGTGCCTGCGGGGGAGCGGCCGGGCCGGCGGGAGGCACGGAGCGGGGAAGGTGCGGTGCCGTGTGGGAGCCGGCGGGCGGAGCTTCCTGGAGCCGGTCGGGGCCGGGGGCGCCGCGCCGCTCCGCTCGGGGGCCGGGCGGCGGGGAGGCGCCGCGCCGAGCCGCGCCGCTCCGGGGCCGGGCGGCGGGGAGGCGCCGCGCCGCGCCGCTCCGGGGCCGGGCGGCGGGGAGGCGCCGCGCCGCTCCGGGGCCGGGCGGCGGGGAGGCGCCGCGCCGCTTCGGGGCCGTGCGGCGGGGGGCACCGCGCCGCTTCGGGGCCGTGCGGCGGGGGTCGCCGGGTCGGCGCCGGTGGTGGGAGGCCGGCCGGAGCCGGTGGCGGGGGCTGCCCGGAGCCGTGCTGGGGGCTCGGCGGGGCTTCCACGTGCGGCGATGGCGTGGGGAACGGTGTCCCCGCAGGGTCAAAAGCAGGGAGGGCTGTGTCTCGCGGCATCTTGGAGCCCGGGGCTTTTGGTCGGCCACGTTGGTTCCCCGGGCCATGCCGGCAGGTGTAGTTTCTATGGTCGTGGCTGCCAGGCAAACCGCTTCTCTTTTTGCCTCCTCCTTTCCAGTGTCACCTTCTGCGTCCCATGCAGAAAATCCTGCGTGCTTGATTCCGCTCGCTGCTCAGGTAATGGCGCGTCTGGGGCTGCGGGAGCGGGGAGAAACACTTGCCGGTTCAAGGACGCCACGGGTGCGCCACATCAAAGCCAGAGGAAAGGCAAATCTGCTGCCCGTGCAGAAAAGCCGAGGACAAACTGCAGGTAAGAGAGCGCACCTCGTTCCTGCAGTGCTCCCTTGGGCGTTACGGATGTTTGCCTTCCAGGCAAAAGAACAGACTTTGCTCTAGGAGAAATGAAGAGCTGCCTGTTCCCTTCTTTAGGCTCCGGTGTTTCACTTCTGGTTGGTCGTGCTAATTGGATGGGCGAGCTGGAAATAGCCTTTTGTTTTGATACGCAGAAGTAAATTGTTAGTAATACGCGGTGTCAGTAGAGTTCATTTTTGAGCACCTAGGTGCCAGTGGAAACGTAAGGAATGAAGCTCGATGGGAACTGATACTTAAATTTAGTTTTCCGTGATTTTTCTTTGCCGTTCGGGCGTGGATGGCACGGTGTCCTGTGGCTCGGTCCACGTTCTGTTCCGTGGAGCCTTCGGTCTAGGACTTTGAAGTAAGGAAGTTTGTCCTTCCAGAAAAGGGCTAGTCGCTCCTAGGATTGAGGTGTGGACTTGCAGAGTCTCTTAGGCACGTGCTCGGAATTGGAGGCGAATTTCACTTGATGTTGCTGCTGTTTGTCTTCACTTTCCTTCCTTCCCCCACGGCTCCATCAGGAGCGGGAGCTCTGAATCATCATTTTGTTTTCAGTCTCAAACACGTTTTTTTACCCAAGGAGGTGCTACGTTTAGAAGTTAATGAGTTTTGTCACAAACGCGTCGGTCGATGCGATTGCGTTGCGATTGTTAAAACCCGCAAAATAACACCAGTCTTACGGATCTGGCCTATTTCTTCCGAACACGGATTCGTCACGTGCAAATCGGGATACGGGTCGTCTGCGCTTCGTGCTGAGACAGGGATGAGCTCCCAAAGGCAAAAAATACAAGGTCGTGGGGGTTGTTTTTGTTTGTATTTGGGGGCGGGGGGGGTGGATTTAAAAGAAAAAAAAGAGCGCAGTGTTGACTGGTGGCAGCCTGCAGGGCTCTTTTGCTGCCCGACCTCTCCTTTTCCTCTCTTGAACTCCTCTTTCGTGGCTGTAATTGTCGTTTGGAGAAGTTCAGAAGAGCGGTTCAGTGACTTGCCTGGGTCCGCGTGCCAGTAATACCGGGAAGGGAAGCGCTTGAACCGGTAGCAAATCAAGTTGGCTACAAGCAGAGGTTCTGAAGGAAGAACAACGATAACGGGAAGCAAATAGCAAGTTCCCAAAAAATGGGCGCGTGTCAAACGCATCCGAGTTTTACGGCCAAATGTTGTTTGGCAATATGTTCCAAACGGCTATTTTTTCCTTCCCTCGGTTGTAGTCTTTGCAAAACTTCACAAAACCAGGAAGCTTGGGACTCCTACCCAGCTTTATGCTACGGGGTTTTTTTTTTTTTCCTCTTTCAGCAGAGCGTCAGCTGCCGCCGTTTCACCGTGGTCGCCCTTTCTTCTGCCGTGAAAGTGCAAGACGGACGGAAAGGCTCCATAGCGGTCTGCGAGTACAAGGTACGTCCGCGATGCGTGTCCGTGTTTTTCCTAAGGCGCTTGTAGTACGGACTTCAAAGTTAACGTCAAGAATGTGCCGGCTCTCCTTCCTTCTGTAGTTTTTCTAGGAACTGTTTTAAGGCAGATACTAAAAGTCAAAGAAGGTCTGCGCTGGAGTGTGTTAACGCCTGTGCAAAGTCGGCTTCCCTCCGTTTATTTTGCCTTCCCGAAAGCGCAATCTTGTGTTTCTGTGCGCTTACTAGGAAAGGATATCGGGAAAACCATTTTATCCTGAAAGAGGAAAGGCAATGTTTGCAAGAGTTCAGAAGAAACAGGCTTTGTTTCTGTCATAAAAGCTGTGTGCTTTTTCAGTCAATAAGTTTTTAAAAAGGAGGATTTCAAAATACAAACCTGTATCTGCTGTATTATATAAACTATTAAAAAATAATTTTCTGTCTTTTTCCCTTTTTTCCGTCTCCGTTTTAGTTCACCCATGCGGGTTTTTAAATCACTTCCCGATGTTCTTAATCGCCGCTTCCTTTAAACACTTTCCTGACTCCTTTTCTCCTCTTTGCTGCCTTTATTCCCCTGTATTTCTGTGTTAATTCTTTCTTGTCTTTCCTTAGGGCCCTCGTTTTTTGAATCTTCCTTCTCCGTCCCTCTAGTTCGCTGTCCTGTTTTTTAATTTTCCCACTTATTTCCCTAATCCCTGTGGCTTTTTCCATGTTCTAGGTTGACTTTTCCCCTGGGGGTTTAGCTGGGTTTAATTGTTTCTTCTCTTCCCTTAGTGCCCTCGCTTTCTAAATTTTCCTTCTCCGATGGAGCTCCCTGTCGCTATTTATTAAGTTTTTTCCTTATTCCTTCAGTCGCCCTTGCTGTTCAAAGCGTCCTGCTTTCGGCTGGCAGAGAGTTAAGGTTCTTCCTAGTAGCTGGCACAGTGCTGCCTTTTGGATTTCGGATGAGCATCATGTTGGTAACGCGCTGACGTTTTGTTTGTCGCTAAGTAGCGCTGACACCACTCAAGGACCTTTCAGCTTCCCGTGCTCTGCCCGGTGCGCAAGAAGCTGGGAGGTGCCACAGGCAGCTCAGCTGCCCCAGACCGGCCGCAGCGCTATTCCCTACCGTGGGACGTCACGCTCGGTCTGGAAACTGGGGGGCGTTGGCCAGGAGTCAGCGATGGCAGCTCGGGGACGTGCTTGGCATCGGTCGGCGAGTGGTGAGCCCCTGTCTAGTGAAGCGCTTGCTTTGTATACTCTTATTGGTTTATTACTACTACTACTGCTACTACTAGTGTTACTACTATTCTGTTGTCTTTTCCTTCAATTGTTAAACTGTTCTTTACCTTAACCCCCGAGTTTTCTGACTTCCACCCTTGCAATTTTCTCCCGCGTAGCGGCTGCGTGGTGCTTAGCTGCTGGCTGGGGTTAAACCACGACAAAAGCTTCTGTCTACTTGTATTCCGTCTGCCGTTTCCATTTT
Organism: Platalea leucorodia; assembly: GCF_965183815.1. Classification (NCBI taxonomy): domain Eukaryota; kingdom Metazoa; phylum Chordata; class Aves; order Pelecaniformes; family Threskiornithidae; genus Platalea; species Platalea leucorodia. The sequence continues at coordinate 47,085,174 of NC_138859.1, forward strand.
TTAATTCTTCCTTGTCTCTATTAGTACCTTTGCTTTGTCCGTTTTCTTCCTACGTCTCTCTTTTAGTTCACTGTCCCTGTTTTTCATTTTTTTCTCTTCGTTGCCCTAAGTCCCGTCACTCTTGAAGTTTTTTTTGCTTTTATCCCGTTCCTTGTCTTTAGTTTTCAACGAGTTCTTCTCTTTCCTTAGGGTCCTCCCTTTTAACAGCCTCGGAGGGGGCGTAGCTTCCCGCTGAGGAGCGGTTGGAGGAGGCGAGGTGGTTGTCAGCCGGGTCATCATTTAATAGTAAAGTATGAAATGGCACGTTGATTAATCATTTACCTTTTGGTTTTGTGGGAGCTGTGCTGGCTGCCTTTAGAATCAGCTGAGAATTTGAGGTGAGCTGGGTTGTAGAGGGGAGGCACCCGGGGCTGGCTATTTCACCCGAGCGCCACGGGCACTTTGTGTCTCCTGGCATCCTAGGCGCACCGAGTGACAGTCGCAGCATCTTTCTTTAGAATAGGCGTGGAGCAGGTGAGCGGAGCGGTAGGGTGCTTTTGAGGAGGAGGGTGTCGCAGAAGCGGTTGGCAGTAACCAGACCGATGCTGAATACCAGCGCTGTGTTTTAGTTTGTTAGTGGGTTGTGGGTTTGTGGGTTGGGAGTTTGGTGTTGGTTTTTTTGTTTGTTTTGTTTTTTTTGTTGTTTTTCTTTTTGTTTGGTGGTTTTTGTGGTGTGTTTGTGGTGTGTTTGTGGTGTGTTTGTGGTGTGTTTGTGGTGTGTTTGTGGTGTGTTTGTGGTGTGTTTGTGGTGTGTTTGTGGTGTGTTTGTGGTGTGTTTGTGGTGTGTTTGGTTTTTTTTTTTTGTTTTTTTTGTGTTTTTTGTTTTGTTTTAGATGACGAAGAGGAACTGGGTGAGTGCAGGAATGTTCTAGTTAGGTGTGTGGTGGTTTTCTTTTTTTTTTGAGGGTGGATTCAGATCCCTGGCCCTCTGAAAGCTCAGTTGCGGGATCAGGGCTGAGGAGGTAACAAGGATAGGAATTGCAGGGAGGGGTTATAAAGTTGGTGTCGGGGAGAGGCCTGTCCAGGAGCAGTCTCCTTTGGGAAGGGCAAAGGAGCGGGTTACTGTTGTTAGCGCGCTGCTGACGTTTGCTGAGCAGGGCAGTTCCATCCTGCGTCTGTGTGTTCTGCTTTTGCGTAGTCTGTCTGTCTTCTGTGTCTCGTACCATGGCTTTCTCAGGTCTCGATGTTTCCGTAGCTCTTTGTGATCATCGGGCCCCTCGGTAAGCCTCCCGAGGGTCTCGAACGCATCGCCTCATCGGCATAGCGTTTCTTGAGCCCTGCTTATCTTGCCGTCGTAGCTTAAAGCACGGACGTGGCCGGGAAGCGTCGCGTTCCAGATGTTTCCGAGGGATCGTCTGTTGCGGTGGCCGGCCGGGCGGTCTCCGCAGGTCTGCTTTTGAGAGTTACGTTTCTACGGTCGTCTTCAGGGGTTTCATCCCTGGTTCCTTAATGGTCTTAGGTCTTAAATCCTGGCTTGTCATGCATCCATTTATCTTTTTTAGATGGTAGTTTTATCTCCTGGGCCACGGCAGGCACCGTAGGGGTTCCGTGCCGGAGGCGTCTTCCCTACCGGAGTCGTTCCCGCTCGTGATCTTCTCGGGTCTCGAGGTCACGTCGTTTGTGGCATCTGTGTGCAGTGTCTGTCTGTGTGTCGGGGTTGGAGCCGCTCTGCCCAGGAGCGTTGCCATATTGGAGTTGGGGGTAGCATAGCCTCACGGTGATACGTCCATTTGTACAGTATCTGTAGGCAAAGATTGTACGGGCCATCTCGAGGCAAGCAGCTGTAGACAGGTGCCGCAGTTACTTCTGTTGTGTTTTGCGGGTGCCGGAGGCTGGACCGGCGCACGTAGCGAAGCGTCTTCTTCGCCTTGCCGTAGCGGAAGGTGAAACTTGGGAATCGTACGGAGCCCAAGGTTGTTTAGAGGTGCGCGGCGAGGCAGTTGCAGGGATAGCTCTGGAACCGGGGGGCTGTGCTGCAGTGGCAGCTGGGTGGTGTAAGTGTAGTGGTTTGAGTGAGCGGTGGTTGAAGGATTGTTCGGTTCCTGAATGTGCCTAACCTTGTACGTGTGAAGTATTTTATTGCAGGTCGTATGTAATGTTGAGAGTAATTTATTTCATATATACTATAGAATAAAAAAACCCCAGCTGGGGCATTTCCCTCCCCCCCGCTGCGTTTTTTTTCCCCCGGTCCCGGCTGCTCTGCGAGGCGATGATCATCGCCAAGGTTTGGGCGGAGGTCAGGCTCGGGCCGGGGTTTTCTCAGGCAGGGCGATTTTTTTTTTTTTTTTTTTTTTGAGGCCCTCGGGAACACCGTTCCCAGGGAGCGCCGCAGAGGCAGGGCGACGGTCCGTTGTGGCGTGCTGGTGGTGGAATGGATCGGCCGAGACCGAGGCGTGGTTTGGGTGGTAGCTGAATGAGCGGTGCGTTTGGAATGTATCTAACCTTTTATGATGGTGTGGGGGTGCTTTGTTTCTTTGCAGGTTCCAGGTGGAATTGAAATTTTTCCTTTGCAGACATGTAGAAATGAAAACAAAATGACAATTATGACAATTATCCCTGGGAGTCATAATTAATTTAAATTAAAAAAAAAATTACTCCCAGGGTAGGAGCTGGTTGCTACTGCTGCACCAGCCTTACCATTTTTTAATTTTTTTTTAGTTCATTTTTTTTATAGTGTTTGTTATTTGTTTTTTTTTCCTTTGTACTATATAAATATGTATACAAATATATACATACACCCTCCCAGGTGGGAGGAAGCAATGATTAAAATAGTAACACCACATCTTCCTATAACAATTCATTCCTCCCACATGGAAGGGCAATTACCATCTTGTTATGAAACTGAATCAACTAATTATTCAAAGCAGTTACATTTTTCTGGCACCCCCTACAAAACAAAAGAAACAATAAACAACGAGAAATGCAAACACAATCATTCAAACAAAATTGTACACAGCACACAAAAGTGTAAAAAGCAAAACCCAGCGCGGCAAAAACCGACCTCGTCCAAAGCACCAAACTAGCCGACACAGTCCTCCCGGATGACAGAGAAGGTCCTCCAGAGCATAGAGATGAGCCAGAAAGTCCTCCCCGATGAGAAAGACTGTCCTTCAGACCATAGAGCTGCAAGGAGAAGTCCTCCCGGAGTATAGAGCGGCTCCGCAGACCATCGAGATGACAGCGAAAGTCGACCCAGACGATAGAGAAGGTCGTCCAGAGCATAGAGATGAAACCAGAGGTCCCCTGGATGATCCAGAAGGTCGCCGAGCGCCTCGAGATTAAACTGGCGGTCCCAACCGGCGCATGCGCGGTGCGCCGGGGGCGGGCATGGGGCGGTGGGCGGAGGTTCCCCGCGCGGAGCGGAGCGGCGCGGTCGTTGGGCTGCGGCTGCAGGCAACGAGGAGGTGAGCGGGGAAAGCCCCGAGGAGGACGGCGGTGCCTGCGGGGGAGCGGCCGGGCCGGCGGGAGGCACGGAGCGGGGAAGGTGCGGTGCCGTGTGGGAGCCGGCGGGCGGAGCTTCCTGGAGCCGGTCGGGGCCGGGGGCGCCGCGCCGCTCCGCTCGGGGGCCGGGCGGCGGGGGGGCGCCGAGCCGAGCCGCGCCGCTCCGGGGCCTGGCGGCGGGGGGGGGGCCGCGCCGCTCCGGGGCCTGGCGACGGGGGGGAGCCGTGCCGCTCCGGGGCCGGGCGGCGGGGAGGCGCCGCGCCGCTCCGGGGCCGGGCGCCGAGCCGCGCCGCTCCGGGGCCGGGCGGCGGGGGGGCGCCGAGCCGCGCCGCTCCGGGGCCGGGCGGCGGGGGGGCGCTGAGCCGCGCCGCTCCGGGGCCGGGCGCCGAGCCGCGCCGCTCCGGGGCCGGGCGGCGGGGAGGCGCCGCGCCGCGCCGAGCCGCTCCGGGGCCGGGCGCCGAGCCGCGCCGCTCCGGGGCCGGGCGGCGGGGAGGCGCCGAGCCGCTCCGGGGCCGGGCGCCGAGCCGCGCCGCTCCGGGGCCGTGCGGCGGGGAGGCGCCGCGCCGAGCCGCGCCGCTCCGGGGCCGGGCGGCGGGGGGGGGGGCCGCGCCGCTCCGGGGCCGGGCGCCGAGCCGCGCCGCTCCGGGGCCGGGCGGCGGGGGGCACCGCGCCGCTTCGGGGCCGGGCGGCGGGGGTCGGCGGGTCGGCGCCGGTGGTGGGAGGCCGGCCGGAGCCGGTGGCGGGGGCTGCCCGGAGCCGTGCTGGGGGCTCGGCGGGGCTTCCACGTGCGGCGGTGTCGTGGGGAACGGTGTCCCCGCAGGGTCAAAAGCAGGGAGGGCTGCGTCTCGCGGCATCTTGGAGCCCGGGGCTTTTGGTCGGCCACGTTGGTTCCCCGGGCCATGCCGGGAGGTGTAGTTTCTATGGTCGTGGCTGCCGGGCAAACCGCTTCTCTTTTTGCCTCCTCCTTTCCAGTGTCACCTTCTGCGTCCCATGCAGAAAATCCTGCGTGCTTGATTCCGCTCGCTGCTCAGGTAATGGCGCGTCTGGGGCTGCGGGAGCGGGGAGAAACACTTGCCGGTTCAAGGACGCCACGGGTGCGCCACATCAAAGCCAGAGGAAAGGCAAATCTGCTGCCCGTGCAGAAAAGCCGAGGACAAACTGCAGGTAAGAGAGCGCACCTCGTTCCTGCAGTGCTCCCTTGGGAGTTACGGATGTTTGCCTTCCAGGCAAAAGAACAGACTTTGCCTTAGGAGAAATGAAGAGCTGCCTGTTCCCTTCTTTAGGGTCCGGTGTTTCACTTCTGGTTGGTCGTGCTAATTGGATGGGCGAGCTGGAAATAGCCTTTTGTTTTGATACGCAGAAGTCAATTGTTAGTAATACGCGGTGTCAGTAGAGTTCATTTTTGAGCACCTAGGTGCCAGTGGAAACGTAAGGAATGAAGCTCGATGGGAACTGATACTTAAGTTTAGTTTTCCGTGATTTTTCTCTGCCGTTCGGGCGTGGATGGCACGGTGTCCTGTGGCTCGGTCCACGTTCTGTTCCGTGGAGCCTTCGGTCTAGGACTTTGAAGTAAGGAAGTTTGTCCTTCCAGAAAAGGGCTAGTCGCTCCTAGGATTGAGGTGTGGACTTGCAGAGTCTCTTAGGCACGTGCTCGGAATTGGAGGCGAATTTCACTTGATGTTGCTGCTGTTTGTCTTCACTTTCCTTCCTTCCCCCACGGCTCCATCAGGAGCGGGAGCTCTGAATCATCATTTTGTTTTCAGTCTCAAACACGTTTTTTTACCCAAGGAGGTGCTACATTTAGAAGTTAATGAGTTTTGTCACAAACGCGTCGGTCGATGCGATTGCGTTGCGATTGTTAAAACCCGCAAAATAACACCAGTCTTACGGATCTGGCCTATTTCTTCCGAACACGGATTCGTCACGTGCAAATCGGGATACGGGTCGTCTGCGCTTCGTGCTGAGACAGGGATGAGCTCCCAAAGGCAAAAAATACAAGGTCGTGGGGGTTGGTTTTGTTTGTATTTGGGGGCGGGGGGGGGGTGGATTTAAAAGAAAAAAAAGAGCGCAGTGTTGACTGGTGGCAGCCTGCAGAGCTCTTTTGCTGCCCGACCTCTCCTTTTCCTCTCTTGAACTCCTCTTTCGTGGCTGTAATTGTCGTTTGGAGAAGTTCAGAAGAGCGGTTCAGTGACTTGCCTGGGTCCGTGTGCCAGTAATACCGGGAAGGGAAGCGCTTGAACCGGTAGCAAATCAAGTTGGCTACAAGCAGAGGTTCTGAAGGAAGAACAACGATAACGGGAAGCAAATAGCAAGTTCCCAAAAAATGGGCGCGCGTCAAACGCATCCGAGTTTTACGGCCAAATGTTGTTTGGCAACATGTTCCAAACGGCTATTTTTTCCTTCCCTCGGTTGTAGTCTTTGCAAAACTTCACAAAACCAGGAAGCTTGGGACTCCTACCCAGCTTTATGCTACGGGTTTTTTTTTTTTCCTCTCTCAGCAGAGTGTCAGCTGCCGCCGTTTCACCGCGGTCGCCCTTTCTTCTGCCGTGAAAGTGCAAGACGGACGGAAAGGCTCCATAGCGGTCTGCGAGTACAAGGTACGTCCGCGATGCGTGTCCGCGTTTTTCCTAAGGCGCTTGTAGTACGGACTTCAAAGTTAACGTCAAGAATGTGCCGGCTCTCCTTCCTTCTGTAGTTTTTCTAGGAACTGTTTTAACGCAGATACTAAAAGTCAAAGAAGGTCTGCGCTGGAGCGTGTTAACGCCTGTGCAAAGTCGGCTTCCCTCCGTTTATTTTGCCTTCCCGAAAGCGCAATCTTGTGTTTCTGTGCGCTTACTAGGAAAGGATATCGGGAAAACAATTTTATCCGAAAAGAGGAAAGGCAATGTTTGCAAGAGTTCAGAAGAAACAGGCTTTGTTTTCGTCATAAAAGCTGTGTGCTTTTTCAGTCAATAAGTTTTTAAAAAGGAGGATTTCAAAATACAAACCTGTATCTGCTGTATTATATAAATTATTAAAAAATAATTTTCTGTCTTTTTCCCTTTTTTCCGTCTCCGTTTTAGTTCACCCATGCGGGTTTTTAAATCACTTCCCGATGTTCTTAATCGCCGCTTCCTTTAAACACTTTCCTGACTCCTTTTCTCCTCTTTGCTGCTGCCTTTATTCCCCTGTATTTCTGTTTTAATTCTTTCTTGTCTTTCCTTAGGGCCCTCGTTTTTTGAATCTTCCTTCTCCGTCCCTCTAGTTCGCTGTCCTGTTTTTTAATTTTCCCATTTATTTCCCTAATCCCTGTGGCTTTTTCCATGTTCTAGGTTGACTTTTCCCCTGGGGGTTTAGCTGGGTTTAATTGTTTCTTCTCTTCCCTTAGTGCCCTCGCTTTCTAAATTTTCCTTCCCCGATGGAGCTCCCTGTCGCTATTTATTAAGTTTTTTCCTTATTTCTTCAGTCGCCCTTGCTGTTCAAACGTCCTGCTTTCGGCTGGCAGAGAGTTAAGGTTCTTCCTAGTAGCTGGCACAGTGCTGCCATTTGGATTTCGGATGAGCATCATGTTGGTAACGCGCTGACGTTTTGTTTGTCGCTAAGTAGCGCTGACACCACTCAAGGACCTTTCAGCTTCCCGTGCTCTGCCCAGTGCGCAAGAAGCTGGGAGGCGCCACAGGCAGCTCAGCTGCCCCAGACCGGCCGCAGCGCTATTCCCTACCGTGGGACGTCACGCTCGGTCTGGAAACTGGGGGGGCGTTGGCCAGGAGTCAGCGATGGCAGCTCGGGGACGTGCTTGGCATCGGTCGGCGAGTGGTGAGCCCCTGTCTAGTGAAGCGCTTGCTTTGTATACTCTTATTGGTTTATTACTGCTACTACTGCTACTACTAGTGTTACTACTATTCTGTTGTCTTTTCCTTCAATTGTTAAACTATTCTTACCTTAACCCCCGAGTTTTCTGACTTCGACCCTTGCAATTTTCTCCCGCGTAGCGGCTGTGTGGTGCTTGGCTGCTGGCTGGGGTTAAACCACGACAAAAGCTTCTGTCGACTTGTATTCCGTCTGCCGTTTCCATTTTTTAATTCTTCCTTGTCTCTATTAGTACCTTTGCTTTGTCCGTTTTCTTCCTACGTCTCTCTTTTAGTTCACTGTCCCTCTTTTTCATTTTTTTCTCTTTGTTGCCCTAATTCCCGTCACTCTTGAATTTTTTTTTGCTTTTATCCCGTTCCCTGTCTTTAGTTTGCAGTTAGTTCTTCTCTTTCCTTAGGGTCCTCCCTTTTAACAGCCTCGGAGGGGGCGTAGCTTCCCGCTGAGGAGCGGTTGGAGGAGGCGAGGTGGTTGTCAGCCGGGTCATCATTTAATAGTAAAGTATGAAATGGCACGTTGATTAATCATTTACCTTTTGGTTTTGTGGGAGCTGTGCTGGCTGCCTTTAGAATCAGCTGAGAATTTGAGGTGAGCTGGGTTGTAGAGGGGAGGCACCCGGGGCTGGCTATTTCACCCGAGCGCCACGGGCACTTTGTGTCTCCTGGCATCCTAGGCGCACCGAGTGACAGTCGCAGCATCTTTCTTTAGAATAGGCGTGGAGCAGGTGAGCGGAGCGGTAGGGTGCTTTTGAGGAGGAGGGTGTCGCAGAAGCGGTTGGCAGTAACCAGACCGATGCTGAATACCAGCGCTGTGTTTTAGTTTGTTAGTGGGTTGTGGGTTTGTGGGTTGGGAGTTTGGTGTTGGTTTTTTTGTTTGTTTTGTTTTTTTTTTTTTGTTTTGTTTTGTTTTGTTTTTTTTTGTTGTGTGGTTTCTGTGGTTTCTGTGGTTTCTGTGGTTTCTGTGGTTTCTGTGGTTTCTGTGGTTTCTGTGGCTTTTTGTTTTGTTTTGGTTTTTTTTGTTTTTTTTGTTGTGTGGTTTTTGTGGTTTTTTTGTTTTGTTTTAGATGACGAAGAGGAACTGGGTGAGTGCAGGAATGTTCTAGTTAGGTGTGTGGTGGTTTTCTTTTTTTCTTGAGGGTGGATTCAGATCCCTGGCCCTCTGAAAGCTCAGTTGCGGGATCAGGGCTGAGGAGGTAACAAGGATAGGAATTGCAGGGAGGGGTTATAAAGTTGGTGTCGGGGAGAGGCCTGTCCAGGAGCAGTCTCCTTTGGGAAGGGCAAAGGAGCGGGTTACTGTTGTTAGCGCGCTGCTGACGTTTGCTGAGCAGGGCAGTTCCATCCTGTGTCTGTGCGTTTTGCTTTTGCGTAGTCTGTCTGTCTTCTGTGTCTCGTACCATGGCTTTCTCAGGTCTCGATGTTTCCGTAGCTCTTTGTGATCATCGGGCCCCTCGGGAGGCTTACCTCGAGGGCGTCTCGAACGCATCGCCTCATCGGCATAGCGTTTCTTGAGCCCTGCTTATCTTGCCGTCGTAGCTTAAAGCACGGACGTGTCCGGGAAGCGTCGCGTTCCAGATGTTTCTGAGGGATCGTCTGTTGCGGTGGCCGGCCGGGCGGTCTCCGCAGGTCTGCTTTTGAGAGTTACGTTTCTACGGTCGTCTTCAGGGGTTTCATCCCTGGTTCCTTAATGGTCTTAGGTCTTAAATCCTGGCTTGTCATGCATCCATTTATCTTTTTTAGATGGTAGTTTTATCTCCTGGGCCACGGCAGGCACCGTAGGGGTTCCGTGCCGGAGGCGTCTTCCCTACCGGAGTCGTTCCCGCTCGTGATCTTCTCGGGTCTCGAGGTCACGTCGTTTGTGGCATCTGCGTGCAGTGTCTGTCTGTGTGTCGGGGTTGGAGCCGCTCTGCCCAGGAGCGTTGCCATATTGGAGTTGGGGGTAGCATAGCCTCACGGTGATACGTCCATTTGTACAGTATCTGTAGGCAAAGATTGTACGGGCCATCTCGAGGCAAGCAGCTGTAGACAGGTGCCGCAGTTACTTCTGTTGTGTTTTGCGGGTGCCGGAGGCTGGACCGGCGCACGTAGCGAAGCGTCTTCTTCGCCTTGCCGTAGCGGAAGGTGAAACTTGGGAATCGTACGGAGCCCAAGGTTGTTTAGAGGTGCGCGGCGAGGCAGTTGCAGGGATAGCTCTGGAACCGGGGGGCTGTGCTGCAGTGGCAGCTGGGTGGTGTAAGTGTAGTGGTTTGAGTGAGCGGTGGTTGAAGGATTGTTCGATTCCTGAATGTGCCTAACCTTGTACGTGTGAAGTATTTTATTGCAGGTCGTATGTAATGTTGAGAGTAATTTATTTCATATATACTATAGAATAAAAAAACCCCAGCTGGGGCATTTCCGTCCCCCCCTGCTGCGTTTTTTTTCCCCCGGTCCCGGCCGCTCTGCGAGGCGATGATCATCGCCAAGGTTTGGGCAGAGGTCAGGCTCGGGCCGGGGTTTTCTCAGGCAGGGCGATTTTTTTTTTTTTTTTTTTTTTTGAGGCCCTCGGGAACACCGTTCCCAGGGAGCGCCGCAGAGGCAGGGCGACGGTCCGTTGTGGTGTGCTGGTGGTGGAATGGATCGGCCGAGACCGAGGCGTGGTTTGGGTGGTAGCTGAATGAGCGGTGCGTTTGGAATGTATCTAACCTTTTATGATGGTGTGGGGGTGCTTTGTTTCTTTGCAGGTTCCAGGTGGAATTGAAATTTTTCCTTTGCAGACATGTAGAAATGAAAACAAAATGACAATTATGACAATTATCCCTGGGAGTCATAATTAATTTAAATTAAAAAAAAAATTACTCCCAGGGTAGGAGCTGGTTGCTACTGCTGCACCAGCCTTACCATTTTTTAATTTTTTTTTAGTTCATTTTTTTTATAGTGTTTGTTATTTGGTTTTTTTTTTCCTTTGTACTATATAAATATGTATACAAATATATACATACACCCTCCCAGGTGGGAGGAAGCAATGATTAAACTAGTAACACCACATCTTCCTATAACAACTCATTCCTCCCACGTGGAAGGGCAATTACCATCTTGTTATGAAACTGAATCAACTAATTATTCAAAGCAGTTACATTTCTCTGGCACCCCCTACAAAACAAAAGAAACAATAAACAACGAGAAATGCAAACACAATCATTCAAACAAAATTGTACACAGCACACAAAAGTGTAAAAAGCAAAACCCAGCGCGGCAAAAACCGAACTCGTCCAAAGCACCAAACTAGCCGACACAGTCCTCCCGGATGACAGAGAAGGTCCTCCAGAGCATAGAGATGAGCCAGAAAGTCCTCCCCGATGAGAAAGACTGTCCTTCAGACCATAGAGCTGCAAGGAGAAGTCCTCCCGGAGTGTAGAGCGGCTCCGCAGACCATCGAGATGACAGCGAAAGTCGACCCAGACGATAGAGAAGGTCGTCCAGAGCATAGAGATGAAACCAGAGGTCCCCTGGATGATCCAGAAGGTCGCCGAGCGCCTCGAGATTAAACTGGCGGTCCCAACCGGCGCATGCGCGGTGCGTCGGGGGCGGGCATGGGGCGGTGGGCGGAGGTTCCCCGCGCGGAGCGGAGCGGCGCGGCGCGGCGCGGTCGTTGGGCTGCGGCTGCAGGCAGCGAGGAGGTGAGCGGGGAAAGCCCCGAGGAGGGCGGCGGTGCCTGCGGGGGAGCGGCCGGGCCGGCGGGAGGCACGGAGCGGGGAAGGTGCGGTGCCGTGTGGGAGCCGGCGGGCGGAGCTTCCTGGAGCCGGTCGGGGCCGGGGGCGCCGCGCCGCTCCGCTCGGGGGCCGGGCGGCGGGGGGGGCGCCGAGCCGAGCCGCGCCGCTCCGGGGCCGGGCGGCGGGGGGGGGGCCGCGCCGCTCCGGGGCCGGGCGGCGGGGGGGGGGCGGCGCCGCTCCGGGGCCGGGCGGCGGGGGGGGCGCCGAGCCGCGCCGCTCCGGGGCCGGGCGGCGGGGAGGCGCCGCGCCGCGCCGAGCCGCGCCGCTCCGGGGCCGGGCGGCGGGGGGGGGGCCGCGCCGCTCCGGGGCCGGACGCCGAGCCGCGCCGCTCCGGGGCCGGGCGGCGGGGAGGCGCCGCGCCGAGCCGCGCCGCTCCGGGGCCGGGCGGCGGGGGGGGGGGCCGCGCCGCTCCGGGGCCGGGCGGCGGGGAGGCGCCGCGCCGAGCCGCGCCGCTCCGGGGCCGGGCGGCGGGGGGGGGGGCCGCGCCGCTCCGGGGCCGGGCGCCGAGCCGCGCCGCTCCGGGGCCGGGCGGCGGGGAGGCGCCGCGCCGAGCCGCTCCGGGGCCGGGCGCCGAGCCGCGCCGCTCCGGGGCCGCGTGGCGGGGAGGCGCCGCGCCGAGCCGCGCCGCTCCGGGGCCGGGCGGCGGGGAGGCGCTGCGCCGCGCCGCTCCGGGGCCGGGCGGCGGGGGGCACCGCGCCGCTTCGGGGCCGGGCGGCGTGGGTCGGCGGGTCGGCGCCGGTGGTGGGAGGCCGGCTGGAGCCGGTGGCGGGGGCTGCCCGGAGCCCTGCTGGGGGCTCGGCGGGGCTTCCACGTGCGGCGATGGCGTGGGGAACGGTGTCCCCGCAGGGTCAAAAGCAGGGAGGGCTGCGTCTCGCGGCATCTTGGAGCCCGGGGCTTTTGGTCGGCCACGTTGGTTCCCCGGGCCGTGCCGGCAGGTGTAGTTTCTATGGTCGTGGCTGCCGGGCAAACCGCTTCTCTTTTTGTCTCCTCCTTTCCAGTGTCACCTTCTGCGTCCCGTGCAGAAAATCCTGCGTGCTTGATTCTGCTCGCTGCTCAGGTAATGGCGCGTCTGGGGCTGCGGGAGCGGGGAGAAACACTTGCCGGTTCAAGGACGCCACGGGTGCGCCACATCAAAGCCAGAGGAAAGGCAAATCTGCTGCCCGTGCAGAAAAGCCGAGGACAAACTGCAGGTAAGAGAGCGCACCTCGTTCCTGCAGTGCTCCCTTGGGAGTTACGGATGTTTGCCTTCCAGGCAAAAGAACAGACTTTGCCTTAGGAGAAATGAAGAGCTGCCTGTTCCCTTCTTTAGGCTCCGGTGTTTCACTTCTGGTTGGTCGTGTTAATTGGATGGGCGAGCTGGAAATAGCCTTTTGTTTTGATACGCAGAAGTAAATTGTTAGTAATACGCGGTGTCAGTAGAGTTCATTTTTGAGCACCTAGGTGCCAGTGGAAACGTAAGGAATGAAGCTCGATGGGAACTGATACTTAAATTTAGTTTTCCGTGATTTTTCTTTGCCGTTCGGGCGTGGATGGCACGGTGTCCTGTGGCTCGGTCCACGTTCTGTTCCGTGGAGCCTTCGGTCTAGGACTTTGAAGTAAGGAAGTTTGTCCTTCCAGAAAAGGGCTAGTCGCTCCTAGGATTGAGGTGTGGACTTGCAGAGTCTCTTAGGCACGTGCTCGGAATTGGAGGCGAATTTCACTTGATGTTGCTGCTGTTTGTCTTCACTTTCCTTCCTTCCCCCACGGCTCCATCAGGAGCGGGAGCTCTGAATCATCATTTTGTTTTCAGTCTCAAACACGTTTTTTTACCCAAGGAGGTGCTACGTTTAGAAGTTAATGAGTTTTGTCACAAACGCGTCGGTCGATGCGATTGCGTTGCGATTGTTAAAACCCGCAAAATAACACCAGTCTTACGGATCTGGCCTATTTCTTCCGAACACGGATTCGTCACGTGCAAATCGGGATACAGGTCGTCTGCGCTTCGTGCTGAGACAGGGATGAGCTCCCAAAGGCAAAAAATACAAGGTCGTGGGGGTTGTTTTTGTTTGTATTTGGGGGCGGGGGGGGTGGATTTAAAAGAAAAAAAAGAGCGCAGTGTTGACTGGTGGCAGCCTGCAGGGCTCTTTTGCTGCCCGACCTCTCCTTTTCCTCTCTTGAACTCCTCTTTCGTGGCTGTAATTGTCGTTTGGAGAAGTTCAGAAGAGCGGTTCAGTGACTTGCCTGGGTCCGTGTGCCACTAATACCGGGAAGGGAAGCGCTTGAACCGGTAGCAAATCAAGTTGGCTACAAGCAGAGGTTCTGAAGGAACAACGATAACGGGAAGCAAATAGCAAGTTCCCAAAAAATGGGCGCGCGTCAAACGCATCCGAGTTTTACGGCCAAATGTTGTTTGGCAATATGTTCCAAACGGCTATTTTTTCCTTCCCTCGGTTGTAGTCTTTGCAAAACTTCACAAAACCAGGAAGCTTGGGACTCCTACCCAGCTTTATGCTACGGGTTTTTTTTTTTTTCCTCTCTCAGCAGAGCGTCAGCTGCCGCCGTTTCACCGTGGTCGTCCTTTCTTCTGCCGTGAAAGTGCAAGACGGACGGAAAGGCTCCATAGCGGTCTGCGAGTACAAGGTACGTCCGCGATGCGTGTCCGCGTTTTTCCTAAGGCGCTTGTAGTACGGACTTCAAAGTTAACGTCAAGAATGTGCCGGCTCTCCTTCCTTCTGTAGTTTTTCTAGGAACTGTTTTAACGCAGATACTAAAAGTCAAAGAAGGTCTGCGCTGGAGCGTGTTAACGCCTGTGCAGAATCGGCTTCCCTCCGTTTATTTTGCCTTCCCGAAAGCGCAATCTTGTGTTTCTGTGCGCTTACTAGGAAAGGATATCAGGAAAACAATTTTATCCGAAAAGAGGAAAGACAATGTTTGTGAGAGTTCAGGCGTTCGGAAGAAACAGGCTTTGTTTTTGTCATAAAAGCTGTGTGCTTTTTCAGTCAATAAGTTTTTAAAATATCTTACAGTAGGTCTCGAAAAGCTTACTGCGATACTAGCGTCCGTACTAAAAGCGATCAAGGTCCAAGGAGAGACGTGGGCAAAAGAGGAGGAATCGGCGTCGCTTTCCCGAGAAGCATTGCCAGCCTTGTAAGTAGCGACAGCGAGTCCTGACGTGGTTTCGGTGAGTTACTGCTTCGGCAGCATCCTTTTTTCTTAACCTACAGCGTGTGATTTCTTACTTCAGCTGGAAAGAGATTTTCCAGAATGGAAATCTTTCTCATTCAAAGAAGTTGTGTTTTATGAGCTCCCCATCAGAGTGGGGATCTTCAGAGATGATGCGCTTGGCAGTGGAAGTCAGCAGCAGCAAGACTTTCCACTCTCTTAAAAAAAAGAAAAAAAAAGAAAAAAAAAAAAAAAGTCCGTTTGCTTCCAAAGACCCGAGCACAACACGTCTTCCAGAAGTTGATGGCATCGCTGGTTCTCAGTTGCAACAGCCGAGATGTCATCAACACGCGTTCCTCTGCGTGCTTCGGCGCAGCCAAAAGCGTTAGCAAATCTGCCGGTCCTTTTTGGTAGCCTTACGCGTTGCAGCCCCGGGGATTGGATTCTGCCCCCAAAGTAAAACCGTATGGGGGATCTCTTCTGTCATGGATTTTTCTCTCCTAGATGTAACTTTAGGAAAAAAAAGTTAAAATTGGATCTACAAACTGCCTTGCGTTGTTTCAGCTGTAACTGCCAACTAGCTGTGGCGTACAATTGCTTAGGTGTGTTTAAGCAGTTAGGTATTTGTTCTGAACGTTGACCAGGAGAGGCAACTGAACGTTACGGGGTGTTTTCCCCCCCGCTCTTTTGACGGAGTGCTCTGAAGTACTTTCTGTCTGGCTTTCAAGGGTGCGTTTCCCTGGCAGTTCAGCAGCATCTCTCTTGGGCGGCGCGGCTGGCCAGATGTCGCTCCTAATGACGTAAGGCGCAAAAAACCCCTGGTCAAATGATGACTGCGTATCTTGGAGACAGATAATCTACTGGTATCGATTCACAGCTGTGCAAGTTAAATTAACGCCAAAGGAAAATCCAGTCCTTCTCCAGCAGAAGTATTTTTATTGGATGTTTATAAACACACGCACAGCTTTTTTAGTATGAAGCGAATTGCTGCGATTTGTCCTTTGCTTTTCCTTTTCCCCTCGAAAGCGTTACGCTTCGCTTCCAGCTTTGTCGACCGAGCCAGCAAGATGTGCAGCAGCAGCTGCGAGGGCCGTAGCTGTTGCGGCGGACCTGTAAGCGTAGATTCTGATTGCGGTACGCCCTCGTCCTGCAGCCTCGCAGGGTCGTCTCCCTGCAGCCGTGCCGTAAGGAAGGGGTGAGACGTTTTCCAACGCCGGCAAGAGCGTGTGCTTGTATGCGAAGAACATGTTCGGAATCGTACCGGTTAGTCTTAATGCTGATGGGAAGCGTTCAGGTCGCTCTAGCTTTTAAAGGATGTCTTGTATTTGGAGCTGACCTGCTTACCTCGAATCCTCCTTGAGCTCAACTGCTCTCCTCTCCCTTGCTCTGACTGAATTCCTGTACTCGCTGCTGTGCTATTTTTTTCACATGCTGAAATATCGCTTGGGCTTTTTGTTTTTCAGGTGTCTTGTTGCAAGCGTCTCGTGATGCTCGCTAGGTACCCCCCGGCCCAGGTTGGCCTGCCTGTCGTGAAGCGTCCCGAGGGTAAGGGGCCGGCCCCGTGCCTGGAGGCTCCCGGCTCTGTCTCCGGCGGGTGCCCCGCGGGTGCGGCAGCGAGGGCTGCGTGGTGGGGCGAGTCCCGGGCCAAGAGGGAGCGGGGAGGTTCGTTGCCCCGGGGAGCCCGTCCCAGCGCGGGAACGGAGGGGGAGCACGGCAGAGCAGAGCCTGAGCGAGAGGTGCGGCACCGTCCCCCGGCAGGCTCCCCCCGCGGCGTGGGGCAGCCGCCGGCTTGCGGGCCGGGGGCCGGGGGGGGCTGCAGCCGTTTGGGGGGGCTGCCCCCATTTTATTTTTCTGGCGGAGCTCCCCTTTTTGGGGGGGCGCCTACATATGTAAATGGCATTATTAAAGTAGCTGTTTTCCTTGTTCTGTGCCTTTTTGGGGGGGGGTGATTAAAAAGTGTGGAGGGGCCTGGGGGGTGATGATGTCATTTGGGGCCCCCCAACGTCACGGGGGGCGGGGGCGTGATGATGAAACAGAGGAGCAGGTGAGTGGGGGATGAAGGTGTCACGGGGAGGTTTCCCCCCAGAGAAGGGGGGTCACAGTCCCAAAATGCCTGAAAACTCGTGTGTGTGTGTGATTAACCATGTGAAGAACTGGAAATACGGGTGCGAGGCATTGCAGTAGAGAAAAATCTCTCGCCTTTATATATATATATTGAAAAATAATATTCGTTTTTATGTGTGTGTATATATATATGTAAAAGGATTTCAAAATACAAACCTGTACCTGCTATGTTATAGAAATTATTAAAAAATCTCAATGGAGATAGATAGGGTTTTAAAATAAAAAAGAACTTGTCTCTATGTTAAGAAATAAAGGAGTTTAAAATGCAAAAAGAGATGATGTAGGTGAAGGAATTTAAACCAGAAGTCAGTCTGGATAGGTAGAAGTACCTACGCTTACCCTGTGTCACCGAGTAAGCCTAAGTAGGTATCCCGTGTAATCGAAGTAAAGGTTCTATGGAAGTGTAAACAGATAACTAAGTCTAAAGAGGTAGGATTGTAAGTAGATACCGAAGTCTAAAGAGAGAAGTCGAAGATATCAAAGTGTCAAAATATGCAAGTCCAAGAGCAAAATATCCAATATCCAAGAGCAACACAGTTTGGGGCTCCCAGGAAAGCTGAATCCGCCTGGATTTGTGCAGCTGGAAAGCAAGCACAAACACACCACACCGCACACGCACACACTCACACCCCCCACGCCCCCCCGCATTTTAACGCAGAAAACCAAAAATGACCCATTGTTATGATGTGGAAAAGCGCCGGAAAACCCCAGAACTGAATATTTTGGAAAAGCAGAAACCCCCAAGTTTTGTATGATGTAAAAGAAAAAACAAACAACAACAACAACAACAAACAAAAAAACCCCAAACGAAAAGCCCGCACCAATTTGGGCCAAATCTGGGGTGAACCGCGGACAGTTTGAGGGGCATTGCTGGGGATTATCTGGCGTGGATTCCTTCTCCGGAGCGGAATATCCGTTGCGGGTTATCCCAGGTGAGTTATCTGCTGTGGATTATGCCGGGTGGACCACCTGGTGTAGGTCATCCCCACCCGTGTCCCCCCGTGCACCTTTGTACCCACACATAGCCGCCGTCCGTCTGTCCCCGTCTCCTCCCCCCTGTCCTCCTCTGCGTGTCTCTCCGCCCTCCCGAGTGCTCTCCACCCGAACGTCCCCCCACACAAGGTTTTTCCCCCCGTGCGGTTTTTTTTTTTTTTTTTTTTTTTTTTTTCCCTGGGCCGTGCCCCCCGCGTCCCCTGCCCTCCAGTCTCGCGCCCCCGCTCCCCTGCTCCACCCCTCCCCTAACCCCTTTGCTTCTGGACCCCCAGCTCCGCACGGGCCACGGGCAGCCTGGGGAGCTTCACCCCGAGCCGTTCCTTTCCCCCCTGGGCAGCAGCGGTTCTGCCGCTGCTACAGGCAGGCGCTTTCTGGACGGGCGAGGGGCTGGGACGACCGGAGGCTGCCGCACGCTCCGGTCCGAGCGAGACGCTGTTCCCGGGGGACCTGGCGCAGGGAAAGGCGAGGGACTCTCCGCGCTGCCGGTGGCTCTTCAGAAGGGAACCGCGCTCTGGTTTTAGCGGCAGAAGGTGTCGGTCGGGCAGCCGCGTAGCACCGTGTTGAGCGACGGGGCAGGCGTCTGGCTTGTGGGAGTCCAGGCGTGTTTCTCGCCTCGCAGTCTCGATGCCAAAACAAGCAGGGGGTTCAGGTTCCCAAAGCCTTTGGACGTGGGAGCAAGACGACAGCTAGGTCTCTAGCAGCACGGTATTTCAGCCGTGTTGCTTGCTGCAAATGGCTTGCAGGCCAGGAGATGTTGAGAGGGGTCTGAAACAAAGAAAGGGAGCGTGGAAGTGGTTGTTTGAAGGCGGCAAATGAGGCAGCCGAAGGAAGCGAGCGGCTCAGCCGCCGCCTCGGCAGACCAGCCCCTCCAGCCTCCCGAGTCTGGCGCGCCGCAGGCGGTCAAAGCGCAGGCGCCGCGCTCGCTGGCGGGAGCGGCAGGGAGCGCAGAGCTGCGCTGCCGTCCAGAGCGGCGAGGGAACCGGCAGGGCTCTACGGCCATCTGGTGCGGCCAGCCGACGGGCCTCTTTGCTTTCCCTGTTTCACGTCTAATTCCTTTGCGTGCCGCAGGGCAGGGTGGTAAGTAACATCGCGCAGGTCTTATTTAAGTGGCAAGCCCTGCGCGGGAAGCCCGGGGCGTGCGCAGGATGAGCGGAGGGCACCGCGGCAGAGCCCGAGGGTCACCGGCGTATCGCTCGCTCGCAGATCGCGCGCTTGCCGGCGGTCTGCTCGCGTGCACCGCTTCCTGATAATCGTAGCTGCCCCTCTCACACAAAGCAGCTTTCAGTATCTCCTCGCGTGCCTTCAGGATGTCATCAGTGTTGCTTTTTTTTTTCTTTTTTTTTTAATAAAATCTCTCCAGGGTCTGTTGGCTCGCTGGTGTCACTCTCCCACCCCTGATGCCACCTGCAGATGAATCCAGCACTCCCGGGGGCTTACTCTGGGGGCAAAAAAGCCGAGCCAAGGCAAAGGTATTGACCAGGTTCCCTGCGCTGCTTCCCCCGGCTGGGTCCTGGGGTGAGGGGCGCGGACAGAAAGGGCCAGCAGCCCTCTGCGAGCTGTCAAGTGCAGAGGACTGAAATGCTCGAGCCGCTTGGGTGCTTTTTGGGGGCGAGGCAATGGCTCTGGCTGCGTGGGCTGTGAGCGGGAGCAGGGGCAGAGAAGGGCGAGGCTTGTGGCCCCCCCCCGTCAGGCGGCGGCGGCTGCGGGCGGCCCAAGGCGGGCCGGGGTGCGAGTCCTTTGTCCCCGCGGGGAGCGCTCGGAGCGCGGGGCTCGGTGTGGTGCTGCCGCCTGGCGTCCAAAAGCGGGTACTGCAGCTCGGGTGGCGCCCGGGGGCGGTGGGGCGTTTTGGCCGTGCCTCGGTGCTGCCGCCTGGCGTCCAAAAGCGGGTACTGCAGGCCGGGAGCCGCGCAGGGGCGGTGGCGTGCACGTGCTCCCCGGTGCCGGTGGCCGGTACCGGGCATGCGACAGCGCGGCGCCCGCGGGGCGATGCCGCCGCAGCCGTTGCTGCCTCCCGGTAAGGAAGCGCCGCTCTCGCCGCCCAGGAGGTGCTGGCTGCTGCTGGCACGGCCGCCTCGGCCTCCGCTGCAGCCCCGCCCCGGCCCACGCCCCCGTCCTGGTGTGGAGCGGCCCCGCCCCTAGGGACGGGCCCCGCCCCTGGAGCTCCCCGGCAGGGGAAGGGCACCACCCCTAGCGACAGGCCCCGCCCCTGGAGACCACCCCGTGCGGTGTGTCAGGGCGGAGCTTAGCCGCGGGGGGCGGAGCCTTGCGGTGGTAAGGCGGAGCTTCACCGCGCATGCGCGGTGCGTAGGGGGCGGAGCCTTGCCGCGGGGGGGCGGAGTTTTGCCCTGAAGGGCGGAGCTTTGGCCGAGCATGCGTGCTGTGTCGGGGGCGGAGCTTAGCCGCGGGGGGCGGAGCGTTGCGGTGGTAAGGCGGAGCTTTGCCGCGTGAGGGCGGAGCCTCACTGGCGCATGCGCAGTGCATTGGGGCGGAGCTTTGCAGCGGGAGGGCGGAGCTTTGCGCTGAAGGGCGGGGCTTTGGCCGAGCATGCGTGCTGTGTCAGGGGCGGAGCTTAGCCGCGGGGGGCGGAGCGCTGCCGTGTGAGGGCGGAGCTCCACGGGCGCATGCGCGCTGTGTCGGGGCGGAGCTTTGCGGCGTGGGGCGGAGCCTTGCCGCGGGGAGGGCGGAGCTTCGCTGGCGCATGCGTGCTGTGTCGGGGCGGAGCTTAGCCGCGGGGGGCGGAGCGTTGCGGTGGTAAGGCGGAGCTTTGCCGTGTGAGGGCGGAGCTCCACGGGCGCATGCGCGCTGTGTCAGGGCGGAGCTTTGCCGCGTGGGGCGGAGCCTTGCCGCGGGGAGGGCGGAGCTTCGCTGGCGCATGCGTGGTGTGTGCAGGGCGGAGCTTTGCTGCAGAGGGCGGGGTTTGCCGCGGGGAGGGCGGAGCTTCGCCAGCGCATGCGCGGTGCGTCGGGGGCGGGAATCGCGCGGTGGGCGGAGGTTCCCCGCGCGGAGGGGCCAGGGTGAGCCCGGGGCGGAGGGGAGCGGAGCGGAGCGGTCGTTGGGCTGCGGTTGCAGGCAGCGAGGAGGTGAGCGGGGAAAGCCCCGAGGAGGGCGGCGGGAGGCACGGAGCGGGGAGGGTGCGGTGCCGTGTGGGAGCCGGGCGGGCGGAGCTTCCTGGAGCCGGTCCGGGGGGGCGCCGCGCCGAGCCGCGCCGCTCCGGGGCCGGGCGGCGGGGGGGGCGCCGCGCCGCGCCGAGCCGCGCCGCTCCGGGGCCGGGCGGCGGGGGGGGCGCCGCGCCGCGCCGAGCCGCGCCGCTCCGGGGCCGGGCGGCGGGGGGGGGCGCCGCGCCGCGCCGAGCCGCGCCGCTCCGGGGCCGGGCGGCGGGGGGGGGCGCCGCGCCGAGCCGCGCCGCTCCGGGGCCGGGCGGCGGGGGGGGGCGCCGCGCCGCGCCGAGCCGCGCCGCTCCGGGGCCGGGCGGCGGGGGGGGCGCCGCGCCGCGCCGAGCCGCGCCGCTCCGGGGCCGGGCGGCGGGGGGGGGCGCCGCGCCGCGCCGAGCCGCGCCGCTCCGGGGCCGGGCGGCGGGGGGGGGCGCCGCGCCGCGCCGAGCCGCGCCGCTCCGGGGCCGGGCGGCGGGGGGGGGCGCCGCGCCGCGCCGAGCCGCGCCGCTCCGGGGCCGGGCGGCGGGGGGGGGCGCCGCGCCGCGCCGAGCCGCGCCGCTCCGGGGCCGGGCGGCGGGGGGGGGCGCCGCGCCGCGCCGAGCCGCGCCGCTCCGGGGCCGGGCGGCGGGGGGGGGCGCCGCGCCGCGCCGAGCCGCGCCGCTCCGGGGCCGGGCGGCGGGGGGGGGCGCCGCGCCGCGCCGAGCCGCGCCGCTCCGGGGCCGGGCGGCGGGGGGGGGCGCCGCGCCGCGCCGAGCCGCGCCGCTCCGGGGCCGGGCGGCGGGGGGGGGCGCCGCGCCGCGCCGAGCCGCGCCGCTCCGGGGCCGGGCGGCGGGGGGGGGCGCCGCGCCGCGCCGAGCCGCGCCGCTCCGGGGCCGGGCGGCGGGGGGGGGCGCCGCGCCGCGCCGAGCCGCGCCGCACCGGGGCCGGGCGGCGGGGGGGGGCGCCGCGCCGAGCCGCGCCGCGCCGCTTGTGCCGGGCGGTGCGGGAGCGCCGCGCCGAGCCGCTGAGCTCCGGGGCCGGGCGGCGGGGGGGGCGCCGCGCCGAGCCGCTCCGCTCCGCTCCGGGGCCGGGCGGTGGGGGGGAGCCGCGCCGCGTCGAGCCGCTGAGCTCCGGGGCCGGGCGGCGGGGGGGGCGCCGCGCCGAGCCGCTCCGCTCCGCTCCGGGGCCGGGCGGTGGGGGGGAGCCGCGCCGCGTCGAGCCGCTGAGCTCCGGGGCCGGGCGGCGGGGGGGGCGCCGCGCCGAGCCGCTCCGCTCCGCTCCGGGGCCGGGCGGCGGGGGGGGAGCCGCGCCGCGCCGAGCCGCTGAGCTCCGGGGCCGGGCGGCGGGGGGGGCGCCGCGCCGAGCCGCTGAGCTCCGGGGCCGGGCGGCGGGGGGGGCGCCGCGCCGAGCCGCTCCGCTCCGGGGCCGGGCGGCGGGGGGGGCGCCGCGCCGAGCCGCCTCGCTCCGGGGCCGGGCGGCGGGGGGGGCGCCGGGTCGGTGCCGGTGGGGGGGGCGCCGGCCGGAGCCGGTGGCGGGGGCTGCCCGGAGCCGCGCTGGGGGCTCGGCGGGGCTTGCACGTGCGGCGGTGGCGTGGGGAACGGTGTCCCCGCAGGGTCCAAAAGCAGGGAGGGCTGCGTCTCGCGGCATTTTGGAGCCCGGGGCTTTTGGTCGGCCACGTTGGTTCCCCGGGCCATGCCGGCAGGTGTAGTTTCTATGGTCGTGGCTGCCAGGCAAACCGCTTCTCTTTTTGCCTCCTCCTTTCCAGTGTCACCTTCTGCGTCCCATGCAGAAAATCCTGCGTGCTTGATTCCGCTCGCTGCTCAGGTAATGGCGCGTCTGGGGCTGCGGGAGCGGGGAGAAACACTTGCCGGTTCAAGGACGCCACGGGTATGCCACATCAAAGCCAGAGGAAAGGCAAATCTGCTGCCCGTGCAGAAAAGCCGAGGACAAACTGCAGGTAAGAGAGCGCACCTCGTTCCTGCAGTGCTCCCTTGGGAGTTACGGATGTTTGCCTTCCAGGCAAAAGAACAGACTTTGCTCTAGGAGAAATGAAGAGCTGCCTGTTCCCTTCTTTAGGCTCCGGTGTTTCACTTCTGGTTGGTCGTGCTAATTGGATGGGCGAGCTGGAAATAGCCTTTTGTTTTGATACGCAGAAGTAAATTGTTAGTAATACGCGGTGTCAGTAGAGTTCATTTTTGAGCACCTAGGTGCCAGTGGAAACGTAAGGAATGAAGCTCGATGGGAACTGATACTTAAGTTTAGTTTTCCGTGATTTTTCTTTGCCGTTCGGGCGTGGATGGCACGGTGTCCTGTGGCTCGGTCCACGTTCTGTTCCGTGGAGCCTTCGGTCTAGGACTTTGAAGTAAGGAAGTTTGTCCTTCCAGAAAAGGGCTAGTCGCTCCTAGGATTGAGGTGTGGACTTGCAGAGTCTCTTAGGCACGTGCTCGGCGAATTTCACTTGATGTTGCTGCTGTTTGTCTTCACTTTCCTTCCTTTCCCCACGGCTCCATCAGGAGTGGGAGCTCTGAATCATCATTTTGTTTTCAGTCTCAAACACGTTTTTTTACCCAAGGAGGTGCTACGTTTAGAAGTTAATGAGTTTTGTCACAAACGCGTCGGTCGATGCGATTGCGTTGCGATTGTTAAAACCCGCAAAATAACACCAGTCTTACGGATCTGGCCTATTTCTTCCGAACACGGATTCGTCACGTGCAAATCGGGATACGGGTCGTCTGCGCTTCGTGCTGAGACAGGGATGAGCTCCCAAAGGCAAAAAATACAAGGTCGTGGGGGTTGTTTTTGTTTGTATTTGGGGGCGGGGGGGGTGGATTTAAAAGAGAAAAAAGAGCGCAGTGTTGACTGGTGGCAGCCTGCAGAGCTCTTTTGCTGCCCGACCTCTCCTTTTCCTCTCTTGAACTCCTCTTTCGTGGCTGTAATTGTCGTTTGGAGAAGTTCAGAAGAGCGGTTCAGTGACTTGCCTGGGTCCGTGTGCCAGTAATACCGGGAAGGGAAGCGCTTGAACCGGTAGCAAATCAAGTTGGCTACAAGCAGAGGTTCTGAAGGAAGAACAACGATAACGGGAAGCAAATAGCAAGTTCCCAAAAAATGGGCGCGTGTCAAACGCATCCGAGTTTTACGGCCAAATGTTGTTTGGCAATATGTTCCAAACGGCTATTTTTTCCTTCCCTCGGTTGTAGTCTTTGCAAAACTTCACAAAACCAGGAAGCTTGGGACTCCTACCCAGCTTTATGCTACGGGGTTTTTTTTTTTTCCTCTTTCAGCAGAGCGTCAGCTGCCGCCGTTTCACTGTGGTCGCCCTTTCTTCTGCCGTGAAAGTGCAAGACGGACGGAAAGGCTCCATAGCGGTCTGCGAGTACAAGGTACGTCCGCGATGCGTGTCCGTGTTTTTCCTAAGGCGCTTGTAGTACGGACTTCAAAGTTAACGTCAAGAATGTGCCGGCTCTCCTTCCTTCTGTAGTTTTTCTAGGAACTGTTTTAAGGCAGATACTAAAAGTCAAAGAAGGTCTGCGCTGGAGCGTGTTAACGCCTGTGCAAAGTCGGCTTCCCTCCGTTTATTTTGCCTTCCCGAAAGCGCAATCTTGTGTTTCTGTGCGCTTACTAGGAAAGGATATCGGGAAAACCATTTTATCCTGAAAGAGGAAAGGCAATGTTTGCAAGAGTTCAGAAGAAACAGGCTTTGTTTCTGTCATAAAAGCTGTGTGCTTTTTCAGTCAATAAGTTTTTAAAAAGGAGGATTTCAAAATACAAACCTGTATCTGCTGTATTATATAAACTATTAAAAAATAATTTTCTGTCTTTTTCCCTTTTTTCCGTCTCCGTTTTAGTTCACCCATGCGGGTTTTTAAATCACTTCCCGATGTTCTTAATCGCCGCTTCCTTTAAACACTTTCCTGACTCCTTTTCTCCTCTTTGCTGCCTTTATTCCCCTGTATTTCTGTGTTAATTCTTTCTTGTCTTTCCTTAGGGCCCTCGTTTTTTGAATCTTCCTTCTCCGTCCCTCTAGTTCGCTGTCCTGTTTTTTAATTTTCCCACTTATTTCCCTAATCCCTGTGGCTTTTTCCATGTTCTAGGTTGACTTTTCCCCTGGGGGTTTAGCTGGGTTTAATTGTTTCTTCTCTTCCCTTAGTGCCCTCGCTTTCTAAATTTTCCTTCTCCGATGGAGCTCCCTGTCGCTATTTATTAAGTTTTTTCCTTATTCCTTCAGTCGCCCTTGCTGTTCAAAGCGTCCTGCTTTCGGCTGGCAGAGAGTTAAGGTTCTTCCTAGTAGCTGGCACAGTGCTGCCTTTTGGATTTCGGATGAGCATCATGTTGGTAACGCGCTGACGTTTTGTTTGTCGCTAAGTAGCGCTGACACCACTCAAGGACCTTTCAGCTTCCCGTGCTCTGCCCGGTGCGCAAGAAGCTGGGAGGTGCCACAGGCAGCTCAGCTGCCCCAGACCGGCCGCAGCGCTATTCCCTACCGTGGGACGTCACGCTCGGTCTGGAAACCGGGGGGCGTTGGCCAGGAGTCAGCGATGGCAGCTCGGGGATGTGCTTGGCATCGGTCGGCGAGTGGTGAGCCCCTGTCTAGTGAAGCGCTTGCTTTGTATACTCTTATTGGTTTATTACTACTACTACTGCTACTACTAGTGTTACTACTATTCTGTTGTCTTTTCCTTCAATTGTTAAACTGTTCTTTACCTTAACCCCCGAGTTTTCTGACTTCCACCCTTGCAATTTTCTCCCGCGTAGCGGCTGCGTGGTGCTTAGCTGCTGGCTGGGGTTAAACCACGACAAAAGCTTCTGTCGACTTGTATTCCGTCTGCCGTTTCCATTTTTTAATTCTTCCTTGTCTCTATTAGTACCTTTGCTTTGTCCGTTTTCTTCCTACGTCTCTCTTTTAGTTCACTGTCCCTGTTTTTCATTTTTTTCTCTTCGTTGCCCTAAGTCCCGTCACTCTTGAAGTTTTTTTTGCTTTTATCCCGTTCCTTGTCTTTAGTTTTCAACGAGTTCTTCTCTTTCCTTAGGGTCCTCCCTTTTAACAGCCTCGGAGGGGGCGTAGCTTCCCGCTGAGGAGCGGTTGGAGGAGGCGAGGTGGTTGTCAGCCGGGTCATCATTTAATAGTAAAGTATGAAATGGCACGTTGATTAATCATTTACCTTTTGGTTTTGTGGGAGCTGTGCTGGCTGCCTTTAGAATCAGCTGAGAATTTGAGGTGAGCTGGGTTGTAGAGGGGAGGCACCCGGGGCTGGCTATTTCACCCGAGCGCCACGGGAACTTTGTGTCTCCTGGCATCCTAGGCGCACCGAGTGACAGTCGCAGCATCTTTCTTTAGAATAGGCGTGGAGCAGGTGAGCGGAGCGGTAGGGTGCTTTTGAGGAGGAGGGTGTCGCAGAAGCGGTTGGCAGTAACCAGACCGATGCTGAATACCAGCGCTGTGTTTTAGTTTGTTAGTGGGTTGTGGGTTTGTGGGTTGGGAGTTTGGTGTTGGTTTTTTTGTTTGTTTTGTTTTTTTTTGTTGTTTTTCTTTTTGTTTGGTGGGTTTTGTGGGTTTTGTGGGTTTTGTGGGTTTTGTGGGTTTTGTGGGTTTTGTGGGTTTTGTGGGTTTTGTGGGTTTTGTGGGTTTTGTGGGTTTTGTGGGTTTTGTGGGTTTTGTGGGTTTTGTGGGTTTTGTGGGTTTGGTGGGTTTGGTGGGTTTGGTGGGTTTGGTGGGTTTGGTGGGTTTGGTGGGTTTGGTGGGTTTGGTGGGTTTGGTGGGTTTGGTGGGTTTGGTGGGTTTGGTGGGTTTGGTGGGTTTGGTGGGTTTGGTGGGTTTGGTGGGTTTGGTGGGTTTGGTGGGTGTTTTTTGGTGTTTTTTGGTGTTTTTTGGTGTTTTTTGGTGTTTTTTGGTGTTTTTTGGTGTTTTTTGGTGTTTTTTGGTGTTTTTTGGTGTTTTTTGGTGTTTTTTGGTGTTTTTTGGTGTTTTTTGGTGTTTTTTGGTGTTTTTTGGTGTTTTTTGGTGTTTTTTGGTGTTTTTTGGTGTTTTTTGGTGTTTTTTGGTGTTTTTTGGTGTTTTTTGGTGTTTTTTGGTGTTTTTTGGTGTTTTTTGGTGTTTTTTGGTGTTTTTTGGTGTTTTTTGGTGTTTTTTGGTGTTTTTTGGTGTTTTTTGGTGTTTTTGTTTTTTTGGGTTTTTTTTGTTTTTTGGAGTTTTTTTTTTGTTTTTTTTTTTTTGGGGGGGTTTTTTTTTGGTTTTTTTTTGTTTTGTTTTTTTGTTTTCTTTTTGTTTTTTTTTTGTTTTTTTTTGTTTTGTTTTAGATGACGAAGAGGAACTGGGTGAGTGCAGGAATGTTGTAGTTAGGTGTGTGGTGGTTTTCTTTTTTTTTTGAGGGTCGATTCAGATCCCTGGCCCTCTGAAAGCTCAGTTGCGGGATCAGGGCTGAGGAGGTAACAAGGATAGGAATTGCAGGGAGGGGTTATAAAGTTGGTGTCGGGGAGAGGCCTGTCCAGGAGCAGTCTCCTTTGGGAAGGGCAAAGGAGCGGGTTACTGTTGTTAGCGCGCTGCTGACGTTTGCTGAGCAGGGCAGTTCCATCCTGTGTCTGTGCGTTTTGCTTTTGCGTAGTCTGTCTGTCTTCTGTGTCTCGTACCATGGCTTTCTCAGGTCTCGATGTTTCCGTAGCTCTTTGTGATCATCGGGCCCCTCGGTAAGCCTCCCGAGGGTCTCGAACGCATCGCCTCATCGGCATAGCGTTTCTTGAGCCCTGCTTATCTCGCCGTCGTAGCTTAAAGCACGGACGTGTCCGGGAAGCGTCGCGTTCCAGATGTTTCCGAGGGATCGTCTGTTGCGGTGGCCGGCCGGGCGGTCTCCGCAGGTCTGCTTTTGAGAGTTACGTTTCTACGGTCGTCTTCAGGGGTTTCATCCCTGGTTCCTTAATGGTCTTAGGTCTTAAATCCTGGCTTGTCATGCATCCATTTATCTTTTTTAGATGGTAGTTTTATCTCCTGGGCCACGGCAGGCACCGTAGGGGTTCCGTGCCGGAGGCATCTTCCCTACCGGAGTCGTTCCCGCTCGTGATCTTCTCGGGTCTCGAGGTCACGTCGTTTGTGGCATCTGTGTGCAGTGTCTGTCTGTGTGTCGGGGTTGGAGCCGCTCTGCCCAGGAGCGTTGCCATATTGGAGTTGGGGGTAGCATAGCCTCACGGTGATAAGTCCATTTGTACAGTATCTGTAGGCAAAGATTGTACGGGCCATCTCAAGGCAAGCAGCTGTAGACAGGTGCCGCAGTTACTTCTGTTGTGTTTTGCGGGTGCCGGAGGCTGGACCGGCGCACGTAGCGAAGCGTCTTCTTCGCCTTGCCGTAACGGAAGGTGAAACTTGGGAATCGTACGGAGCCCAAGGTTGTTTAGAGGTGCGCGGCGAGGCAGTTGCAGGGATAGCTCTGGAACCGGGGGGCTGTGCTGCAGTGGCAGCTGGGTGGTGTAAGTGTAGTGGTTTGAGTGAGCGGTGGTTGAAGGATTGTTCGGTTCCTGAATGTGCCTAACCTTGTACGTGTGAAGTATTTTATTGCAGGTCGTATGTAATGTTGAGAGTAATTTATTTCATATATACTATAGAATAAAAAAACCCCAGCTGGGGCATTTCCCTCCCCCCCGCTGCGTTTTTTTTCCCCCGGTCCCGGCCGCTCTGCGAGGCGATGATCATCGCCAAGGTTTGGGCGGAGGTCAGGCTCGGGCCGGGGTTTTCTCAGGCAGGGCGATTTTTTTTTTTTTTTTTTTTTTTTTTGAGGCCCTCGGGAACACCGTTCCCAGGGAGCGCCGCAGAGGCAGGGCGACGGTCCGTTGTGGCGTGCTGGTGGTGGAATGGATCGGCCGAGACCGAGGCGTGGTTTGGGTGGTAGCTGAATGAGCGGTGCGTTTGGAATGTATCTAACCTTTTATGATGGTGTGGGGGTGCTTTGTTTCTTTGCAGGTTCCAGGTGGAATTGAAATTTTTCCTTTGCAGACATGTAGAAATGAAAACAAAATGACAATTATGACAATTATCCCTGGGAGTCATAATTAATTTAAATTAAAAAAAGAAATTACTCCCAGGGTAGGAGCTGGTTGCTACTGCTGCACCAGCCTTACCATTTTTTAATTTTTTTTTAGTTCATTTTTTTTATAGTGTTTGTTATTTGTTTTTTTTTTCCTTTGTACTATATAAATATGTATACAAATATATACATACACCCTCCCAGGTGGGAGGAAGCAATGATTAAAATAGTAACACCACATCTTCCTATAACAATTCATTCCTCCCACATGGAAGGGCAATTACCATCTTGTTATGAAACTGAATCAACTAATTATTCAAAGCAGTTACATTTTTCTGGCACCCCCTACAAAACAAAAGAAACAATAAACAACGAGAAATGCAAACACAATCATTCAAACAAAATTGTACACAGCACACAAAAGTGTAAAAAGCAAAACCCAGCGCGGCAAAAACCGAACTCGTCCAAAGCACCAAACTAGCCGACACAGTCCTCCCGGATGACAGAGAAGGTCCTCCAGAGCATAGAGATGAGCCAGAAAGTCCTCCCCGATGATAAAGACTGTCCTTCAGACCATAGAGCTGCAAGGAGAAGTCCTCCCGGAGTATAGAGCGGCTCCGCAGACCATCGAGATGACAGCGAAAGTCGACCCAGACGATAGAGAAGGTCGTCCAGAGCATAGAGATGAAACCAGAGGTCCCCTGGATGATCCAGAAGGTCGCCGAGCGCCTCGAGATTAAACTGGCAGTCCCAACCGGCGCATGCGCGGTGCGCCGGGGGCGGGCATGGGGCGGTGGGCGGAGGTTCCCGGAGCGGAGCGGCGCGGTCGTTGGGCTGCGGCTGCAGGCAGCGAGGAGGTGAGCGGGGAAAGCCCCGAGGAGGACGGCGGTGCCTGCGGGGGAGCGGCCGGGCCGGCGGGAGGCACGGAGCGGGGAAGGTGCGGTGCCGTGTGGGAGCCGGCGGGCGGAGCTTCCTGGAGCCGGTCGGGGCCGGGGGCGCCGCGCCGCTCCGCTCGGGGGCCGGGCGGCGGGGAGGCGCCGCGCCGAGCCGCGCCGCTCCGGGGCCGGGCGGCGGGGAGGCGCCGCGCCGCGCCGCTCCGGGGCCGGGCGGCGGGGAGGCGCCGCGCCGCTCCGGGGCCGGGCGGCGGGGAGGCGCCGCGCCGCTTCGGGGCCGTGCGGCGGGGGGCACCGCGCCGCTTCGGGGCCGTGCGGCGGGGGTCGCCGGGTCGGCGCCGGTGGTGGGAGGCCGGCCGGAGCCGGTGGCGGGGGCTGCCCGGAGCCGTGCTGGGGGCTCGGCGGGGCTTCCACGTGCGGCGATGGCGTGGGGAACGGTGTCCCCGCAGGGTCAAAAGCAGGGAGGGCTGTGTCTCGCGGCATCTTGGAGCCCGGGGCTTTTGGTCGGCCACGTTGGTTCCCCGGGCCATGCCGGCAGGTGTAGTTTCTATGGTCGTGGCTGCCAGGCAAACCGCTTCTCTTTTTGCCTCCTCCTTTCCAGTGTCACCTTCTGCGTCCCATGCAGAAAATCCTGCGTGCTTGATTCCGCTCGCTGCTCAGGTAATGGCGCGTCTGGGGCTGCGGGAGCGGGGAGAAACACTTGCCGGTTCAAGGACGCCACGGGTGCGCCACATCAAAGCCAGAGGAAAGGCAAATCTGCTGCCCGTGCAGAAAAGCCGAGGACAAACTGCAGGTAAGAGAGCGCACCTCGTTCCTGCAGTGCTCCCTTGGGCGTTACGGATGTTTGCCTTCCAGGCAAAAGAACAGACTTTGCTCTAGGAGAAATGAAGAGCTGCCTGTTCCCTTCTTTAGGCTCCGGTGTTTCACTTCTGGTTGGTCGTGCTAATTGGATGGGCGAGCTGGAAATAGCCTTTTGTTTTGATACGCAGAAGTAAATTGTTAGTAATACGCGGTGTCAGTAGAGTTCATTTTTGAGCACCTAGGTGCCAGTGGAAACGTAAGGAATGAAGCTCGATGGGAACTGATACTTAAGTTTAGTTTTCCGTGATTTTTCTTTGCCGTTCGGGCGTGGATGGCACGGTGTCCTGTGGCTCGGTCCACGTTCTGTTCCGTGGAGCCTTCGGTCTAGGACTTTGAAGTAAGGAAGTTTGTCCTTCCAGAAAAGGGCTAGTCGCTCCTAGGATTGAGGTGTGGACTTGCAGAGTCTCTTAGGCACGTGCTCGGAATTGGAGGCGAATTTCACTTGATGTTGCTGCTGTTTGTCTTCACTTTCCTTCCTTTCCCCACGGCTCCATCAGGAGTGGGAGCTCTGAATCATCATTTTGTTTTCAGTCTCAAACACGTTTTTTTACCCAAGGAGGTGCTACGTTTAGAAGTTAATGAGTTTTGTCACAAACGCGTCGGTCGATGCGATTGCGTTGCGATTGTTAAAACCCGCAAAATAACACCAGTCTTACGGATCTGGCCTATTTCTTCCGAACACGGATTCGTCACGTGCAAATCGGGATACGGGTCGTCTGCGCTTCGTGCTGAGACAGGGATGAGCTCCCAAAGGCAAAAAATACAAGGTCGTGGGGGTTGTTTTTGTTTGTATTTGGGGGCGGGGGGGGTGGATTTAAAAGAGAAAAAAGAGCGCAGTGTTGACTGGTGGCAGCCTGCAGGGCTCTTTTGCTGCCCGACCTCTCCTTTTCCTCTCTTGAACTCCTCTTTCGTGGCTGTAATTGTCGTTTGGAGAAGTTCAGAAGAGCGGTTCAGTGACTTGCCTGGGTCCGCGTGCCAGTAATACCGGGAAGGGAAGCGCTTGAACCGGTAGCAAATCAAGTTGGCTACAAGCAGAGGTTCTGAAGGAAGAACAACGATAACGGGAAGCAAATAGCAAGTTCCCAAAAAATGGGCGCGTGTCAAACGCATCCGAGTTTTACGGCCAAATGTTGTTTGGCAATATGTTCCAAACGGCTATTTTTTCCTTCCCTCGGTTGTAGTCTTTGCAAAACTTCACAAAACCAGGAAGCTTGGGACTCCTACCCAGCTTTATGCTACGGGGTTTTTTTTTTTTTCCTCTTTCAGCAGAGCGTCAGCTGCCGCCGTTTCACCGTGGTCGCCCTTTCTTCTGCCGTGAAAGTGCAAGACGGACGGAAAGGCTCCATAGCGGTCTGCGAGTACAAGGTACGTCCGCGATGCGTGTCCGTGTTTTTCCTAAGGCGCTTGTAGTACGGACTTCAAAGTTAACGTCAAGAATGTGCCGGCTCTCCTTCCTTCTGTAGTTTTTCTAGGAACTGTTTTAAGGCAGATACTAAAAGTCAAAGAAGGTCTGCGCTGGAGTGTGTTAACGCCTGTGCAAAGTCGGCTTCCCTCCGTTTATTTTGCCTTCCCGAAAGCGCAATCTTGTGTTTCTGTGCGCTTACTAGGAAAGGATATCGGGAAAACCATTTTATCCTGAAAGAGGAAAGGCAATGTTTGCAAGAGTTCAGAAGAAACAGGCTTTGTTTCTGTCATAAAAGCTGTGTGCTTTTTCAGTCAATAAGTTTTTAAAAAGGAGGATTTCAAAATACAAACCTGTATCTGCTGTATTATATAAACTATTAAAAAATAATTTTCTGTCTTTTTCCCTTTTTTCCGTCTCCGTTTTAGTTCACCCATGCGGGTTTTTAAATCACTTCCCGATGTTCTTAATCGCCGCTTCCTTTAAACACTTTCCTGACTCCTTTTCTCCTCTTTGCTGCCTTTATTCCCCTGTATTTCTGTGTTAATTCTTTCTTGTCTTTCCTTAGGGCCCTCGTTTTTTGAATCTTCCTTCTCCGTCCCTCTAGTTCGCTGTCCTGTTTTTTAATTTTCCCACTTATTTCCCTAATCCCTGTGGCTTTTTCCATGTTCTAGGTTGACTTTTCCCCTGGGGGTTTAGCTGGGTTTAATTGTTTCTTCTCTTCCCTTAGTGCCCTCGCTTTCTAAATTTTCCTTCTCCGATGGAGCTCCCTGTCGCTATTTATTAAGTTTTTTCCTTATTCCTTCAGTCGCCCTTGCTGTTCAAAGCGTCCTGCTTTCGGCTGGCAGAGAGTTAAGGTTCTTCCTAGTAGCTGGCACAGTGCTGCCTTTTGGATTTCGGATGAGCATCATGTTGGTAACGCGCTGACGTTTTGTTTGTCGCTAAGTAGCGCTGACACCACTCAAGGACCTTTCAGCTTCCCGTGCTCTGCCCGGTGCGCAAGAAGCTGGGAGGTGCCACAGGCAGCTCAGCTGCCCCAGACCGGCCGCAGCGCTATTCCCTACCGTGGGACGTCACGCTCGGTCTGGAAACTGGGGGGCGTTGGCCAGGAGTCAGCGATGGCAGCTCGGGGACGTGCTTGGCATCGGTCGGCGAGTGGTGAGCCCCTGTCTAGTGAAGCGCTTGCTTTGTATACTCTTATTGGTTTATTACTACTACTACTGCTACTACTAGTGTTACTACTATTCTGTTGTCTTTTCCTTCAATTGTTAAACTGTTCTTTACCTTAACCCCCGAGTTTTCTGACTTCCACCCTTGCAATTTTCTCCCGCGTAGCGGCTGCGTGGTGCTTAGCTGCTGGCTGGGGTTAAACCACGACAAAAGCTTCTGTCGACTTGTATTCCGTCTGCCGTTTCCATTTTTTAATTCTTCCTTGTCTCTATTAGTACCTTTGCTTTGTCCGTTTTCTTCCTACGTCTCTCTTTTAGTTCACTGTCCCTGTTTTTCATTTTTTTCTCTTCGTTGCCCTAAGTCCCGTCACTCTTGAAGTTTTTTTTGCTTTTATCCCGTTCCTTGTCTTTAGTTTTCAACGAGTTCTTCTCTTTCCTTAGGGTCCTCCCTTTTAACAGCCTCGGAGGGGGCGTAGCTTCCCGCTGAGGAGCGGTTGGAGGAGGCGAGGTGGTTGTCAGCCGGGTCATCATTTAATAGTAAAGTATGAAATGGCACGTTGATTAATCATTTACCTTTTGGTTTTGTGGGAGCTGTGCTGGCTGCCTTTAGAATCAGCTGAGAATTTGAGGTGAGCTGGGTTGTAGAGGGGAGGCACCCGGGGCTGGCTATTTCACCCGAGCGCCACGGGAACTTTGTGTCTCCTGGCATCCTAGGCGCACCGAGTGACAGTCGCAGCATCTTTCTTTAGAATAGGCGTGGAGCAGGTGAGCGGAGCGGTAGGGTGCTTTTGAGGAGGAGGGTGTCGCAGAAGCGGTTGGCAGTAACCAGACCGATGCTGAATACCAGCGCTGTGTTTTAGTTTGTTAGTGGGTTGTGGGTTTGTGGGTTGGGAGTTTGGTGTTGGTTTTTTTGTTTGTTTTGTTTTTTTTTGTTGTTTTTCTTTTTGTTTGGTGGGTTTTGTGGGTTTTGTGGGTTTTGTGGGTTTTGTGGGTTTTGTGGGTTTTGTGGGTTTTGTGGGTTTTGTGGGTTTTGTGGGTTTTGTGGGTTTTGTGGGTTTTGTGGGTTTTGTGGGTTTTGTGGGTTTTGTGGGTTTTGTGGGTTTTGTGGGTTTTGTGGGTTTTGTGGGTTTTGTGGGTTTTGTGGGTTTTGTGGGTTTTGTGGGTTTTGTGGGTTTTGTGGGTTTTGTGGGTTTTGTGGGTTTTGTGGGTTTTGTGGGTTTTGTGGGTTTTGTGGGTTTTGTGGGTTTTGTGGGTTTTGTGGGTTTTGTGGGTTTTTTTTGTTTTTTTGGTTTTTTTTTGGTTTTTTTTGTTTTTTGGTTTTTTTTTGTTTTTTTGTTTTTTTGGTTTTTTTTTGGTTTTTTTTGTTTTTTGTTTTTTTTTTGTTTTTTTTTTGTTTTTTTTTGTTTTTTTTTGTTTTGTTTTAGATGACGAAGAGGAACTGGGTGAGTGCAGGAATGTTGTGGTTAGGTGTGTGGTGGTTTTCTTTTTTTTTTGAGGGTCGATTCAGATCCCTGGCCCTCTGAAAGCTCAGTTGCGGGATCAGGGCTGAGGAGGTAACAAGGATAGGAATTGCAGGGAGGGGTTATAAAGTTGGTGTCGGGGAGAGGCCTGTCCAGGAGCAGTCTCCTTTGGGAAGGGCAAAGGAGCGGGTTACTGTTGTTAGCGCGCTGCTGACGTTTGCTGAGCAGGGCAGTTCCATCCTGTGTCTGTGCGTTTTGCTTTTGCGTAGTCTGTCTGTCTTCTGTGTCTCGTACCATGGCTTTCTCAGGTCTCGATGTTTCCGTAGCTCTTTGTGATCATCGGGCCCCTCGGTAAGCCTCCCGAGGGTCTCGAACGCATCGCCTCATCGGCATAGCGTTTCTTGAGCCCTGCTTATCTCGCCGTCGTAGCTTAAAGCACGGACGTGTCCGGGAAGCGTCGCGTTCCAGATGTTTCCGAGGGATCGTCTGTTGCGGTGGCCGGCCGGGCGGTCTCCGCAGGTCTGCTTTTGAGAGTTACGTTTCTACGGTCGTCTTCAGGGGTTTCATCCCTGGTTCCTTAATGGTCTTAGGTCTTAAATCCTGGCTTGTCATGCATCCATTTATCTTTTTTAGATGGTAGTTTTATCTCCTGGGCCACGGCAGGCACCGTAGGGGTTCCGTGCCGGAGGCATCTTCCCTACCGGAGTCGTTCCCGCTCGTGATCTTCTCGGGTCTCGAGGTCACGTCGTTTGTGGCATCTGTGTGCAGTGTCTGTCTGTGTGTCGGGGTTGGAGCCGCTCTGCCCAGGAGCGTTGCCATATTGGAGTTGGGGGTAGCATAGCCTCACGGTGATAAGTCCATTTGTACAGTATCTGTAGGCAAAGATTGTACAGGCCATCTCAAGGCAAGCAGCTGTAGACAGGTGCCGCAGTTACTTCTGTTGTGTTTTGCGGGTGCCGGAGGCTGGACCGGCGCACGTAGCGAAGCGTCTTCTTCGCCTTGCCGTAACGGAAGGTGAAACTTGGGAATCGTACGGAGCCCAAGGTTGTTTAGAGGTGCGCGGCGAGGCAGTTGCAGGGATAGCTCTGGAACCGGGGGGCTGTGCTGCAGTGGCAGCTGGGTGGTGTAAGTGTAGTGGTTTGAGTGAGCGGTGGTTGAAGGATTGTTCGGTTCCTGAATGTGCCTAACCTTGTACGTGTGAAGTATTTTATTGCAGGTCGTATGTAATGTTGAGAGTAATTTATTTCATATATACTATAGAATAAAAAAACCCCAGCTGGGGCATTTCCCTCCCCCCCGCTGCGTTTTTTTTCCCCCGGTCCCGGCCGCTCTGCGAGGCGATGATCATCGCCAAGGTTTGGGCGGAGGTCAGGCTCGGGCCGGGGTTTTCTCAGGCAGGGCGATTTTTTTTTTTTTTTTTTTTTTTTTTGAGGCCCTCGGGAACACCGTTCCCAGGGAGCGCCGCAGAGGCAGGGCGACGGTCCGTTGTGGCGTGCTGGTGGTGGAATGGATCGGCCGAGACCGAGGCGTGGTTTGGGTGGTAGCTGAATGAGCGGTGCGTTTGGAATGTATCTAACGTTTTATGATGGTGTGGGGGTGCTTTGTTTCTTTGCAGGTTCCAGGTGGAATTGAAATTTTTCCTTTGCAGACATGTAGAAATGAAAACAAAATGACAATTATGACAATTATCCCTGGGAGTCATAATTAATTTAAATTAAAAAAAGAAATTACTCCCAGGGTAGGAGCTGGTTGCTACTGCTGCACCAGCCTTACCATTTTTTAATTTTTTTTTAGTTCATTTTTTTTATAGTGTTTGTTATTTGTTTTTTTTTTCCTTTGTACTATATAAATATGTATACAAATATATACATACACCCTCCCAGGTGGGAGGAAGCAATGATTAAAATAGTAACACCACATCTTCCTATAACAATTCATTCCTCCCACATGGAAGGGCAATTACCATCTTGTTATGAAACTGAATCAACTAATTATTCAAAGCAGTTACATTTTTCTGGCACCCCCTACAAAACAAAAGAAACAATAAACAACGAGAAATGCAAACACAATCATTCAAACAAAATTGTACACAGCACACAAAAGTGTAAAAAGCAAAACCCAGCGCGGCAAAAACCGAACTCGTCCAAAGCACCAAACTAGCCGACACAGTCCTCCCGGATGACAGAGAAGGTCCTCCAGAGCATAGAGATGAGCCAGAAAGTCCTCCCCGATGAGAAAGACTGTCCTTCAGACCATAGAGCTGCAAGGAGAAGTCCTCCCGGAGTATAGAGCGGCTCCGCAGACCATCGAGATGACAGCGAAAGTCGACCCAGACGATAGAGAAGGTCGTCCAGAGCATAGAGATGAAACCAGAGGTCCCCTGGATGATCCAGAAGGTCGCCGAGCGCCTCGAGATTAAACTGGCGGTCCCAACCGGCGCATGCGCGGTGCGCCGGGGGCGGGCATGGGGCGGTGGGCGGAGGTTCCCCGCGCGGAGCGGAGCGGCGCGGTCGTTGGGCTGCGGCTGCAGGCAGCGAGGAGGTGAGCGGGGAAAGCCCCGAGGAGGACGGCGGTGCCTGCGGGGGAGCGGCCGGGCCGGCGGGAGGCACGGAGCGGGGAAGGTGCGGTGCCGTGTGGGAGCCGGCGGGCGGAGCTTCCTGGAGCCGGTCGGGGCCGGGGGCGCCGCGCCGCTCCGCTCGGGGGCCGGGCGGCGGGGAGGCGCCGCGCCGAGCCGCGCCGCTCCGGGGCCGGGCGGCGGGGAGGCGCCGCGCCGCGCCGCGCCGCTCCGGGGCCGGGAGGCGGGGAGGCGCCGCGCCGCGCCGCTCCGGGGCCGGGCGGCGGGGAGGCGCCGCGCCGCGCCGCGCCGCTCCGGGGCCGGGCGGCGGGGAGGCGCCGCGCCGCTTCAGGGCCGGGCGGCGGGGAGGCGCCGCGCCGCTTCGGGGCCGTGCGGCGGGGGTCGCCGGGTCGGCGCCGGTGGTGGGAGGCCGGCCGGAGCCGGTGGCGGGGGCTGCCCGGAGCCGTGCTGGGGGCTCGGCGGGGCTTCCACGTGCGGCGATGGCGTGGGGAACGGTGTCCCCGCAGGGTCAAAAGCAGGGAGGGCTGTGTCTCGCGGCATCTTGGAGCCCGGGGCTTTTGGTCGGCCACGTTGGTTCCCCGGGCCATGCCGGCAGGTGTAGTTTCTATGGTCGTGGCTGCCAGGCAAACCGCTTCTCTTTTTGCCTCCTCCTTTCCAGTGTCACCTTCTGCGTCCCATGCAGAAAATCCTGCGTGCTTGATTCCGCTCGCTGCTCAGGTAATGGCGCGTCTGGGGCTGCGGGAGCGGGGAGAAACACTTGCCGGTTCAAGGACGCCACGGGTGCGCCACATCAAAGCCAGAGGAAAGGCAAATCTGCTGCCCGTGCAGAAAAGCCGAGGACAAACTGCAGGTAAGAGAGCGCACCTCGTTCCTGCAGTGCTCCCTTGGGCGTTACGGATGTTTGCCTTCCAGGCAAAAGAACAGACTTTGCTCTAGGAGAAATGAAGAGCTGCCTGTTCCCTTCTTTAGGCTCCGGTGTTTCACTTCTGGTTGGTCGTGCTAATTGGATGGGCGAGCTGGAAATAGCCTTTTGTTTTGATACGCAGAAGTAAATTGTTAGTAATACGCGGTGTCAGTAGAGTTCATTTTTGAGCACCTAGGTGCCAGTGGAAACGTAAGGAATGAAGCTCGATGGGAACTGATACTTAAGTTTAGTTTTCCGTGATTTTTCTTTGCCGTTCGGGCGTGGATGGCACGGTGTCCTGTGGCTCGGTCCACGTTCTGTTCCGTGGAGCCTTCGGTCTAGGACTTTGAAGTAAGGAAGTTTGTCCTTCCAGAAAAGGGCTAGTCGCTCCTAGGATTGAGGTGTGGACTTGCAGAGTCTCTTAGGCACGTGCTCGGAATTGGAGGCGAATTTCACTTGATGTTGCTGCTGTTTGTCTTCACTTTCCTTCCTTTCCCCACGGCTCCATCAGGAGTGGGAGCTCTGAATCATCATTTTGTTTTCAGTCTCAAACACGTTTTTTTACCCAAGGAGGTGCTACGTTTAGAAGTTAATGAGTTTTGTCACAAACGCGTCGGTCGATGCGATTGCGTTGCGATTGTTAAAACCCGCAAAATAACACCAGTCTTACGGATCTGGCCTATTTCTTCCGAACACGGATTCGTCACGTGCAAATCGGGATACGGGTCGTCTGCGCTTCGTGCTGAGACAGGGATGAGCTCCCAAAGGCAAAAAATACAAGGTCGTGGGGGTTGTTTTTGTTTGTATTTGGGGGCGGGGGGGGTGGATTTAAAAGAGAAAAAAGAGCGCAGTGTTGACTGGTGGCAGCCTGCAGAGCTCTTTTGCTGCCCGACCTCTCCTTTTCCTCTCTTGAACTCCTCTTTCGTGGCTGTAATTGTCGTTTGGAGAAGTTCAGAAGAGCGGTTCAGTGACTTGCCTGGGTCCGCGTGCCAGTAATACCGGGAAGGGAAGCGCTTGAACCGGTAGCAAATCAAGTTGGCTACAAGCAGAGGTTCTGAAGGAAGAACAACGATAACGGGAAGCAAATAGCAAGTTCCCAAAAAATGGGCGCGTGTCAAACGCATCCGAGTTTTACGGCCAAATGTTGTTTGGCAATATGTTCCAAACGGCTATTTTTTCCTTCCCTCGGTTGTAGTCTTTGCAAAACTTCACAAAACCAGGAAGCTTGGGACTCCTACCCAGCTTTATGCTACGGGGTTTTTTTTTTTTCCTCTTTCAGCAGAGCGTCAGCTGCCGCCGTTTCACCGTGGTCGCCCTTTCTTCTGCCGTGAAAGTGCAAGACGGACGGAAAGGCTCCATAGCGGTCTGCGAGTACAAGGTACGTCCGCGATGCGTGTCCGTGTTTTTCCTAAGGCGCTTGTAGTACGGACTTCAAAGTT